>NC_041394.2:295019662-295320912 GCF_900747795.2 Erpetoichthys calabaricus
ACATTATCTCTCAGTGTGCTCATATCCTAATTTGTTTAATTGAAGACAGACCACCTTCAAAACTAAACAGATTGAGATGTATAAGCAGGAGATATACCCATGCTATAATAAAGAGCACTCCCTACTAATGCCTCCTACCCAAAAAAATGTCACGAGTCGAAACTGTGTTAGACACACGGAGAAGGGGAAATGAACATGGGAGGAGCAGGCCTCTTTCTGTCTCTACCAGTAAACTTACACACAATTCATCTCCCAAGATCTAAATTCAATTAGCCTTTTATTTACCCTTAGGTGACTGCACTAATAATTAGCAACAGCACCGGAGACTGAGATGGAATTGGACACTCCACCCTTCCCCAGGGGCTCTAATCTTAATTGAAAAGGGGTGGGGGATAATTACCATTTAAAAGAGTCATTGTTATAAAATTAAAAGATGGAAAAAAAGAAAGAAGAAGACCATAGACAGGGTGTAACTCCAGCAAAACCATGACACTAAGGCTATATAAGTCTTGAATAGAAAGCAGCTGAACAGTAATATCCAGAGAAGACTGTCACCCTCTGTGGTGCTTATAGTCCTAAGCTGAGGACAGCCAGTGATAACAGAAATTGTGGAAAGAAATCATACAATGTTGTTTAATGTGCATCTTCCCAAGAGTTTCTGTTTCTTAACTTAGTAAAATAGCATAGCCTGGATGTCTTCCAAACAACACCTCCCTTATTCTGAAAGATACCAAGCAGCCGGTGGCGCAGTGGTAGTGCTGCTGCCTCGCAGTTAGGAGACCCGGGTTCGCTTCCCGGGTCCTCCCTGCGTGGAGTTTGCATGTTCTCCCTGTGTCTGCGTGGGTTTCCTCCGGGTGCTCCGGTTTCCTCCCACAGTCCAAAGACATGCAGGTTAGGTGGATTTATGATTCTAAATTGGCCCTAGTGTGTGCTTGGTGTGTGGGTGTGTTTGTGTGTGTCCTGTGGTGGGTTGGCACCCTGCCCAGCATTGGTTCCTGCCTTGTGCCCTATGTTGGCTGGGACTGGCTCCAGCAGACCCCCGTGACCCTGTGTTCGGATTCAGCGGGTTGGAAAATGGATGGATGGATGGATACCAAGCAGCCTTGGGATATATCTACCTATAAGTTTTGATATAAAATGGGTTGTTGTTATTCATGGGAAATCTTTACTGGTCTGCGTACTGTATATAGAACACAATACAAATTTACATTTTCTTACTGACTCAATGAAATCACAGTTCTAAATTTATGTATTGCAATGAAGGCCCACAACAAAACAAAATTATATAGGAGATAAATTACTTTCAGATTTTTTTAATGCCAGTGTTTTCCAGAAAGAGCTGAAAAGATCATTGGAAAAAGAGTCTGCACCATTTAGCAGATTCTCAATATGAATGAGACTGGCTTATTTTGGATGCATATAATATCTTGTTACATACAATACATCTCCAGGGATGAAAGGCAAGCCAGAGGACATAAATCTTCCAAAGACAGATTTACATTTCTGATAGGTGGCAATCATGAGGGTAACTTAACGGTCAAACCACAAATGATACGCAATTCCAAGAATCCAAGGGCATTGAAAGGAAAGTCTTCAAGTAAGTTGATGCTCAAACAAAAGGGCTTGGGTGAAGCAACATATTTTTTACTTCTTAAAAACTATCGTAAACAGATGAATGTGGAAAGTAAAGCCTTCTTCCTTGCTGGTAAATGCTGATGATGCTCCTGGCCATCCAGCAACAACTACCAATAGCAATGCTCAAGTATTTTTTTTTCTTTCTCCAAGCACAACATCTTTGCTACAGCCAATGGACCATGGATCTCAAATAGCTCATTGGAAGTTTGGACCAGGTAGAAAGGGGTGACAGTTAAAGGGCTGTGCAAAAAGCACACCACAAAAATGACCATTGAAAATGTTTCCACTCCTTGTACAGCTGGCAATAAAAGTAAGCTTTGATGAGGTGGATGCAGAATAAATGCTGGATTCTCACAGATGAAAAGCATGCTTAAAGAAGGAGGTAGAGCGTCTGCAAGAAAGAAACATAGAAGAAGAAGAGGAAAAACATGGAAAGGTTTTTGTAGGAAAAGACTTGCATAAATCACTTGCTAGCATTTGTAGCAGCAATGCTTTAGTTAATGAGCATGATAGGAACTTGGTAAGAACTCATGAAGCTAAAATCCTAATGAGAGAACCCGTTGAGTACCACAAGCAGTTGTATGTAAGAAAAGCAGGTGAAGCTGAGCAGACACTCATCTTATCATTGTTTCGTGCAGCTAATTCACCTCCTGCTTCTGCTCCTACCACATATAGGCTCTTCCCTTCAATTCTGGTTTCTTCTCATCATCCTCCCACTGCAATGGAAAAGTAAAAGATAGAAGATGTGAACCATCTGCAATGGCATTTGAAGAATTCAATACCTCTTTCCGGTCATGTTTTTTTCCTATCACCCTCTTGTTCACCACTGTAAGAACCATTTAGCCCCCAGACAAATACTGTGGACATAAACAGTGATACTTTGCCATGAAAAGTATAGTGGAACAATGGTAGAATTTCCCTACATGTTCAGACTTCTCAAATGTATACATTGACTTACCTCACTAATAATATGTGATCCTCTTTTGGTAATGTCTAGAGAAACATGGAGGCTCTTGCACCTTTCACGTCACCAGAAATCAATCAGAAGCTGGCACCTGGTCTGTCTCAATTAGGATCAGATTATTGTGAATCCCACTCATATTGTCAACTTCTGACAAAATACAACTCACATCCACCCACTATTCAGGAAAATATATTGACTGCGAACTGCTTAAATTGAAAATGGCAACACTTCAACTTTAGAACTGAACAGCTTTGAGGTTTAAAGGTTCAAGCACAATAACATAGAGCAGACCACACTGTATGACTCAAACCACGTACTATGCATACAATAGCTGCACTTACTACCTTCGGCCAGATGTCTGCTGGACAGTGTAAGGCTAGCAATCAGAAAAAATGATTTTCTGCATACATACCCATTCTTTCTGCATCACAATTTCACATTTCTGTGAAGCAGGGGCATCAGATTATAATTTTTTGTCCGGAAGTAGCACCAGCAGGCTTCCTTGATCAATAATTTATTGTGATCTCCAGAGTGGTGGGTGAAGATCAAGATGCAACATGGTATCTTGTGAATGATGCATTTCTGATGTAGCTCTACTTTCTTGGTTTTCAGATTACTCTTGGCTACAATTAATGGAGTAAATGGTACTGAACTATTTGTATCCCTTTGCTTTAACATGGATAGACTCAACGGGGAAAAACTCAAACCAGAAATGCAAATGTGTGATTAAAAAAAACAACAGGCAGTGTTAATTTTAATATGGGTGATGACCTTCAAGCACTATCACTAAACTCAAAGGTTCAGGTTGCAAATGGGCACAAACACACCCCCAGTTGGTCCAGCCCTTCAACCAGAAATGGTCTTGTAGCACCCACCGTTAAGATAATTTCGCATTATACAAGAAGCAACATTTTTCTCGATAAGTTAATGCATTGAGCATATGACAGAAATTTGAAAATAAGCTAAAGGCAAAGTGAGGATTGTTATAAACATTTTAATAATAAGTTAAATTACTGAGGCAAGCTTATTGCTTATTTTGCACAACATTTGGCAAGGCTGCACCACACTGGCCCTTAATGCAGATGGACCACTCTACATAAGCACTAAGTATCATGTTGTGTTTGTAAATGTAAAGGCGTGCTGAGAAATACAGCAAATACGAATGAGCTTCATGGCAGCAGGTAAGCAGGCACATTACTGAGTCATTTCTGAAGGGAACATACCTCATTGGAGTGCATTTTGATAAGTACTATTAACTATTGAAGTGATTGTGTTCATTTTAATATCATTTGGTGTAATTATATGAAAAATGGGTGACAGTTATAGGATTCAGGATGCATACGTTTTTTCCAAATGAATTTAATGGTGATTACGATTTTGAATTAAGAGAGTTTGCTTTACAAGACTTTTTCAGGATGCATTATGGTTGTACATTAAATAAAAGTACTATTAACTATTGAAGTGGATCTGTTCATTTTAATGGCATATGGTGTTATTTTATGAAAAATGGGTGTCAGTTATAGCATTCAGGAAGCATATATTTTTTTCCAAATTAATTTAATAGTGATTGCAGTTTTTATTTAAGAGAGTTTGCTTTACAAGACTTTTCCAAGAATGCATTATGCTTGTACATTAAAAACAAAAAAAACACATACTAGTACATTGTTTACTGTCATTTTGAAAATATTTATATTTCACCTATCCCTACGGAGGTATCTTATTCAAGTATTAATAAAAAATATTTCACTTATCATGAATCAGTTAAGCTTATTAAGATTTACATACTGCTATTTTGTAGGAATTCAGTTAAAGGACATCTGAAAATTTTAACTGAGAAGATCAAATGTTGAAAAAAGGCATAGGATAGCATATACTGTACAAGCTTATAAGTTTGCCCTTTTTTGTGAATGTTTAACTTTACCATATATTATATTATATAATATTCTATTATATTTGCATTTAATAGTCATTTTGCCATATTTGTTTGGGACAGCTTAATCAACATTATGTACCACAAATGCAGATTCCTCATTTAAATTTTGGGAATGTGGATTTTATAAGACTTAATAAGATTTTAAATGAAACAATTTTTGAAAATATTTATCTATATTTTTAAAAGCTCATTGTAATAGAAAGAATGCTCTTGAGACAACAGGTTGATAAAGGTGAAGCAATGTGTAAAGAAGACAACTGGGAACTTGGGGAGAAATCTGATCCCAATAAGAGAATGTATAGGGCTTATAAGAGAATAACTGTAGACTTTGATAATGAAAAAAGTCTAACAAAGCTTTCACTTTATTACTGGGTTTTGTTAAAAAATATAATTGTGTTAAAACTTTATGCATAAAAAATTCAAGCTGATAGTTATTGTCCTTTTAGCATTTTGTTAATTTTGAAGCTGAAAATTATTAAGCTTTTCTTCCTTTTTAACAAATTTTGCTGCAAGTTTGAACATTTCAGAAAGCTGATTTACTTTTAATATAATAAAACGATGCCAAATATTTGTGTAAATTAATTAAACTTAAACCATTTATGAGCAGTTTCAATAAATAAATGTGTTTTAACTTAAAAAAGTAAATACTAAATAGAAAAACAAAGTAATGAAACATATCTGTAATATTGTATATTTTTATGTTCACGCCAAGCTCAAACAATCTGCAGACATATAGATGTGTCTGTTGGCCAATAAGACCTGAGTATTATGTAAATGATAACCACCCCCATGGTGGAAGGGGCATTCGCTTAATTTCTCATTTTGAGACATGCAGTGTTGTTGTGCTTTGGGTTTTGATTACAGTTAAAACAAAAACCTTTGTAGTTGTCCCTTCACTAGTAGCATTCTGAACTGTCACTAACTACCTTATAATATTTACTTAAAGCAGTGTCAGTTAAAAGAGCTTTAAATGGTACAGACAAGCAGTTGCCATCTTATTTTTTTTAAGTTTTTCTAAAGAGCTCTTTTTGTTTAGTGGTTTGCTTGGATTTTGTTTTTTTTTTATCATTATTGTCGCTGCTTTCATTTTACTAGTAATGCAAATGTATGTAAAGAAATTGTGTGTTTTATCTTTCTTGCTGTCATACACATGCACTTCAGAACAGTTCATCCTCCTGAAGTTAAGCATGTTCAGGCCTGGCCCGTACTTGGATGGGAGACTATCTAGGAAAAGCTTGGGTTGCTGCTGGGAGAACTGCTGTTGAGGTTAGCAAGGGGCACCTGCCCTGCAGTCTCAATGTGTAACCCAATGCTCCAGTGCAATGGCGGGGACACACTGTGCTGTAAAAATGATGACGTCCTTCAAATGAGACTTAAAAGCAAGATCCTGACTCTCTGTGGTCTTTAAATATCTCTGGGCATCCTTCATAAACAGTAGGGTGTTTCCCAATGTCCAGGCTAAATTGCCTACCAAAGCCCCCTAATTGGACATCTCTCTCACTACTTCACCACCTAACAGCTAATGTGTGCTGAGCATACTGGCGCAAAAATGGCTGCCATAGCATCATCCAAGTGGATGCTACATATTTGTGTTGGTGGAAGTGGCTCACCACTCATTGAGTAGTGAGAGAAACGCTATATAAATGTAAAGAACTATTATTATTATTATTATTATTATTATTATTATTATTACATAAGTTAATGCTTTAAATAAATGTTACAATAGTTATTATTATTAACAAATTTATTCCTTAAATAACATGATTGGTAAGGGGCAGAGGAAACGCTAAATAGGTGTAAAAATGTACAAGCAGGCAGTATGGTGTAGTGGTTAGGGCATTAGACCTAAGGTAAGGTATATCAAGAAAACAGAGCAGGAAATTCATGAAGCTGTTGTAGCAGCTACTCCAGCAAGACTCCGTATGTTGTGCGAGGTCCCTATATCTCTCATTTAGAAAAAGCTATATTTATGTGTGGGTGCAAGATTGCTGTAAAAAGGGCATTCCTAAAGATTCAAATAAGGCATACCTATAGATTGCAGTGTAATATTGTAATTGTGCTGTACATGTATTGCCCCTCTCTCTCTTTCTCTCTCTGTGTGTATATTTGTATCTTTTTGTATTTTCGGTGGTCCTCCACCCCTAACCCCCATAAATTGCAAAGGCTGAATGTATTTTCTGTTAATGTTATTATTTTTTTTATCTTTTTTTGTATGAAATTATGTTTTCTAATGTTACTTGTGTTTTGTGTGGTTGGAGCCTTTTGTGGGGTATAAAATCTGTAAATTTTGATCTATATTTTCATTTTATTTTGTTCAAGACAAAACAACAGATGAACTTAAATACAGGTCACTAGCATGGACAGTTAATATCAAAGGCAATCTATTTTCCTGAATTGTACCAATTTCAGTACCATCTGTTTGAACTGAGCAGGAATTCAGGAGACGCCTCAAGCTGTATTGATGATTTTATCACCTGTGAAGGAAAAGGCACCAGGACTAAATTGGTTTACAGCTTGAGAATGGAAGACATCCTATGGTTCTGGTTGTACCTGATTACTTAATCTGTGACCAGAAGGTGATGCCATGGGACTGGAAATTACAGCTTGAGACAAGAGATTGTTAAAGCATTAGAAACCTTATTGCTTGGAAATTCATTCTTCATATTGACAGCCAGCCAATCAGTTGCATGTAGCAATCACATCTTGTGAAACCCCCGTAGAATTTTATAATAAATATGCCTCGTCTGAAGAGCGACATCAGAAGAGAACAGAGCGACATCAGAAGAAGGTGCTGGCAATGTGCGGCCCTTTACATCTGATCATCATAAAAGCATGTAATGAACAACTACGAGTGCTAGATCACAAGCCGCCTACAACATTCATCTTTGACATTTTTACTTTTTGATAAGCTTTTTCTAAAGACTATATATATCCAGACTTTACTATCAATCTTATTTTCTATTATTCTTTGTTCTATTTGGTGTTATTATTGATGTAATAAATACCATGCTGCTTTTAACTTTCTATACTTTGTCTTCAAGTCTAGAGTGATTGAAGTAATAAGGTAGATTTCTTTGAGCACCTAGTACAGCCGGACGTTTGCCATACGCTCTGTGCTGTGAAGTTTATTAAGGCTGAGGGTGTGAGCTCCACCCAATACTAGGGAACAGTACGTAAAGTAAGGCATTCTTGGTTGATAAATCGCTTATAGCCAAGGCTGTTGAGCCTTTGTATGTTTAAATGTATTTCTAGAGATCGAAGTAATATTTACGTCTGAGATAAATTTAAAACATTGTATGTTGTTCTTGCCGATAATAAGTAAGTCTCTTGAGGTGGCAGAAGAGTGACAGGCTGTGTTATTCCTAAGGCACTTGTGTGGTTTAAAGTGCTAAACGTTAACCAGCTGTTTGTGTATGATTCATAGGGCACTGTTGAGTTTTTTGTGTGTATGCATACATCTATGTATGCATGTGTTAATCTTAAGTTGCAGCAGTAGATCAACCCGGTAATGAAGCTGATGAAGATACTTACCCCTAGGTAAAGGGTAAGTAGTGGGAAATATCACAATAATACAGAGCTCCAAGAGGTGAGGCCACTATTACCTTACTGCTAAGGAACTGCCCCCAGCTTTTAAAGACAAGTTAATGTGTGGATGTATTTGAACAAATCTGTATCCTCACATGTGACAGTTCTGAAATATAGTGAGTGGTAAAATCTATTCTTTCATTTTGCCTTTTAATTTGGACTGCTGTATTGTATTTCTGAGCTGGCAATGATAGATTGGCCATCAAGCTCTATGAATGTGTATTGTATTTGCCCCATTTTTGACAGCCATTGCACACCCAACCTACCAGGAAAGGGGTCTCTTTCTGAATTGCCTTTGCTAAGATTTCTTCCAATTATTTCCCCTAAAAGGGTTTTTTCTTGTCTTCTTAGGGAGTCATGGCTGGGGGACTGTCAAAAATAGGGCCTGTTAAAGCTCATTGAGGTACTGTATTCCTTGAGTGATTTTGGGCTATACAAAAAAAAATTGTTGTTGTCCTCATTTTGATTGTCTTGGTTATCTTGACTTTTTTTCTTTTGGATTTACATTTTTGTATTGGGCCTTGGTCACTGTGGATTCCCTTTCAGGCAAATCCTTTTGCATTGTGATATTTTTGAATATTACGTTATCTTTTCTATTTTTATCAATAAAACCTTCTTTTACAAACATTCTTTGTGTTGCTCTTTGTTACACTAACCAGGGGCTGATGTCCTTGTGGAGCATTTTCAATATTTTTGGTACTTTGCCAATGTTTTTGCACTTTTGAAGCCAAACTCCTATTTGACCCTGTGTACTCTTGAAACCAGCCAGTGGAGTAGGCTGCTTCAGAGTAAACCGTAATTGCGTAGACTAGAGGGGATTCTTGCCTGCTTTTTGGATGCTTCACACCTTTTGCCCTTCTTTTTTGATGTGAAGCAGAACAACTGAATACTAAATGATTACAATGAGGATGCCAGCAAGGTGATAATCACCTTTGGTTCACAAACTTTAATGTGAGATATCTCTCACCTTCTCTGGCATGGTCAAGATTGCCAGACCAAAGAGTTTTTGGATCCTGGGTGTGGTAGAGTGGGAAGAGCCACCACTGCAAAATATTCATCATATTACAAATGGATTGCTACCCAACTCTATCAGAATGTCAAAACTGACATTTGCAGATTATGTACATACATTTAGCAGAGATTGAACTAGGTGTCTTATGTGAATCTTTCTTGGTATCTTTCAAAAGTATTTGTTAATCTATTAATATATATTACATAACTGAATTCTGTTTGCTTGAGCAACGCTCCATGTGTGAATCAGGACTCCAAGGACTTCAACTCATGGTTATAGTCAGAGCGAATGGTGACCACTTTTGCCAGGAGAACCTATGGAAATTCTTGTCAGAATACTTGACTAATTAGGGATGTCAGTGACATTCTGGCACTTTTGTATCTAATGTTTAATTGACTTTTGCACTTGAAACACTTCTGAAAATAAATGGTATTTCTAAACATCTGCACTTCAAAAGTCTGGCGCTTTGTCAACATATGAATATCGACCATCCCATCCCAAGTTTTATCAGGCTCCTGTGGCTTCATGAGTCAAGATTTTCTCTCCTCTATTTAGCAGTAATGGTTGTGATTCTGATTACAGTATCGCTTAATGTTGTGATCATGTATTTGGCTATATGCTTATTAATGTTTTTGATCTAGACTCTTGAGTAAAGACAAGGGATAAGCTGTCAAATGATCACTACTTTGTCATGAGCTAGTTCAGTTGTATGAAGTGACGAAGAGGACAAACCTGGAAGCCCCAAATGGAAAGTTAGGGTGTGCTGGGAATGATTAGGAGATGCATGTGTTTTAGAAGTGTTCAAATCTCACTTCTGGAGCAGCTACTCTTGAGTCTCGAGAAAAGACAGAGACATAAGGAACCCTGTTCAATAATTCAGAATCAGAGACTACAGCAAGGAACTGTTGCCAGAATGTTGTATATTGTGGAGGATTGCCGGCTTTTTACTCTGGCCCTCACCCCCAGGCCGCCAGGAGGAGCTCTCCCAGCAGCGTGGACGTGCCCCGAGTTACAGCAGGGCCTCATGGACTATGTAGTTTTTATACACAGCCCTGCTGGATACCTTGGGGGCCACCGAGAGTCACTGTAGGGGGGCTCGTGGACTCTTATGTGCCCTATAACCCGGGAGTATGTCACAGTCACGTGACAGGAAGGAGCGACGTGCTCCCGGGTTGAAGAAAAGGACTGTTTACCCTGACCCGGAAGGAAAAAGGAACTGTGGACTGTTGGACAGGAACACCTCCGGGTCAGGGAATATAAAAGGACAATGGGAAATCCCAGACGTTGAGCTGAGCTGGGTGGAAGGGTGGCAACGCGTCTGGGAGTGGAGGATTGAGTTTATTGATTTATTATTGAGTATTGTGGAGAGGAGGGTGCTTTGTGCACATTTATTATTATTGTTATTAATAATAAACTATTATTTGGACTTTTATCTGGTGTCTGACGTCTAGTCTGAGGGTTCAAGGGGTCACGGAGACCTTAAACTGTCACAATATATATAAAATCCAATGTGTGTCTGTCTCTCTGTATGTATGTCTGTCCGCTTTTCACGAGAGAACTACTTAATGGATTTAGATCAGGTTTTTTTCTATAATTTGCTTGAACAGTGCAGTTGATTTTGTGACTTCTCTCATTGCGCTAAGTATCATAGTTTGCTTGTGGTGCCGATTTATTTGCATGAATCCAAGAGAGCGGCTGCAGGCCGAAGAGAGGGGAGCAGGTTCCTCCTCACTCACACGCCACCCTCCGTTCAAGTCAGTCTACCTCTCGCCACGTGTTGGAGCGTACCTTGCCTCCGCTTAGCTAGTGATACCTGTTTGTTCAACAGACATTATCATCTACAGATTTTTAAGGAGTAACGTTTGACATTTTTGAGAGAGAGATCAGAGCTACGTGTGTTTTAGAGGGTAGCTGTTAATTGCCAGAGATATCACAGCCACGTGCTTTTCTCCCCACACAGGGGGACATTCTCCCATCAGAACTGAACACAATCAGATACCGTGCCAACGTTTGACATTTGAGTGTACTTGCCTACCTACCTTGGCCAGAATTAATTTTTTTAAATTCTTTTATTGATTTTTAAAGTTTGTCCTGTTTCACTACTACGTGGGTGGTGGGCAGATAGTTCTTTATATGTGGATAACAGTGGTGAATAAAAGTGTCAACCTGAAGAAAGAGAAGTTCCATGCAATGTTAGTAAGGAAGTCCTCCAGATTTGACTGAAAGGTACCAGTAGGTCTAAAAAGGCAGCAGTTTGGTGAGGTCATAGTAAATGATTTTGAATGCCCTTGTAGAGTTTCTTACAAACCATTCAGGTAGGCAGAAAACTTCCAAGGCTGTTCCTAGACAGAGTTGGGGAAACTGCTTCAACTGGGGATGTTTTTGAGAGATGGAAGGAGTACTTTGAGGAATTGCCTAACCTGGTGGATAAACCGTCCTGAGTGGAGAAAGTACCAGGAAAAATTACTTGAGTTTAGATCTCTCTCAGTGGTATAGCAGCAAAACTAGCAATATTATACAAACATAGCAGGCCCATGAAAAACCAGGAAGTAAAATCATTTTATGATCTCAGAATGATTTATCAAAAAGAAAATTACATGAATTCTGCATAGTCAAAATATTCAAATGGCAAGAAAAAAAGAAAAAAAATGTGTAGAGAAAAGCCAGAGGAAAATTAAAAAATCTGCCAAGTCATTACTACTTCTTGTTTCTTATTCATTTATTATGTCATTTTCTAACCCAATTAATCCTGATAAGAGTTATGGCGGTTGCTGGAGCCTATCCCAGCTAGCATAGTGTGCAAGGAAGGAACAAACCCTGGACAGAGAACCAGTCCATCACACACATCAACACACCAAATACACACACCCGGGACGATTTAGATAGATACTTTATTAATCTCCAAGTTAAATTTACATACTCCAGCAGCAGCATACTCATAAAAACAATATTAATTAAAGAGTGATAAAACCACAGTGCAAGTTAAAAAGTGCAAGGTGGAGAGTGCTAGGCAGGTATAACAGTCAATAATCTTGTTAACGTTTACCCATCCTGGTGGAATTGAAGAGTCACATAGTGTAGGGGAGGAACAATCTCTTCATTCTGTCAGTGGAGAAGGACAGTGACAGCAGTCTGTTGCTGAAGCTGCTCCTCTGTCTGGAGATAATACTGTTCAGTGGATGCAGTGGATTCTCCATGATTGACAGGAGCCTGCTCAGTGCCTGTCGCTCTGCCACAGATGTCAAACTGTCCAGCTCCGTGCCTACAATAAAGCCTGCCTTCCTCACCAGTTTGTCCAGGTGTGAGATGTCCCTCTTCTTTATGCTGCCTCCCCAGCACACCACCACATAGAAGAGGGCGCTCGCCACAACCATTTGATAGAACTTCTGCAGCATCTTATTGCAGATGTTAAAAGTCGCCAGCCTTCTAATGAAGTATAGTCGGCTCTGTCCTCTCTTGCACAGAGCTTCAGTATTGGCAGTCCAGTCCAGTTTATCATCCAGCTGCACTCCCAGGTATTTATAGGTCTGTACCCTCTGCACACAGTCACCTCTGATAATCACAGGGTCCGTGAGGGGCCTGGGCCTCCTAAAATGCACCACCAACTCTTTGGTGTTGCTGTTCAGTTGTAGGTGGTTTGAGTCGCACCATTTAACAAAGTCCTTGATTAGGTTCCTATACACCTCCTGCTGCCCACTCCTGATGCAGCCCACGATAGCAGTGTTGTCAGCGAACTTTTGTACATGGCAGGACTCCGATTTGTATTGGAAGTCCGATGTATATAGGCTGAACAGAACCGGAGAAAGTACAGTCCCTTGTGATGCTCCTGTGCTGCTGACCACAATGTCAGACCTGCAGTTCCCGAGACGCACATACTGAGGTCTGTCTGTAAGATAGTTCAAGATCCATGCCACCAGGTATGAATCTACTCCCATCTCTGTCAGCTTGTCTCTAAGGAGCAGAGGTTGGATGGTGTTGAAGGTGCTAGAGAAGTCCAGAAACATAATTCTTACTGCACCACTGCCTCTGTCCAAGTGGGAGAGGGATCGGTATGGCATATAGATGATGGCATCCTCTGCTCCAACCTTCTCCTGGTATGCAAACTGCAGAGGGTCGAGGGTGTGGCGGACCTGTGGCCTCAGGTGGTGAAGCAGCAGCTGCTCCATGGTCTTCATCACCATGTGAAGTCTGGGCAACAGGCCTGAAGTCATTCAGCTCAATAGGACGTGATACCTTTGGGACTGCGGTGATGCAAGATGTTTTCCAAAGCCTCGGGACTCTCCCCTGTTCCAGGCTCAGGTTGAAGATGCGCTGTAGAGGACTCCCCAGCTCCAATGCACAGACCTTCAACAGTTGTGGCGATGCTCCATCTGGACCAACTGCTTTGCTGACACGAAGTCTCCTCAGCTCTCTGCTCACCTGGGCTGCTGTAATTGTGGTTGGGGGGAAACTGTCTCCTATGCTGGTATCAGCAGAAGGATGGGTGGAGGATGCAGTACTCTGAGGTGAGAGTGAGAGTAGGTTAGGGAGGTCAAACCTGCTAAAAAGTTGTTCATCAGGTTTGCTTTCTCCCTGTCTCTCTCAATGGAGGCACCCCACTTCGAGCTGCAGCCAGTGATGATCTTCATCTGATCCCAGACTTCCTTCATGCTGTTATTATGCAACTTTTGCTCCAGTTTTCTCCTGTACTGCTCCTACGCCGCCCTGAGCTGGACTCGGAGTTCCTTCTGCACATGCTTGAGCTCAACATTAAAAATTAATTAGTGTCACCAGTTCACCTAACCTGCATGTCTTTGGATGGTGGGAGAACACCGGAGCACCTGGAGGAATCCCATACAGACATGGGGCAAACTCCGTGCAGGGAGGACCCAGGATGTTAACCCTGGTCTCCTTACTGTGAGGTAGCAGTGCTACCACTGATCCTGTTTCTGATTTATTTTTACCTTTGTCTGTTTGATTTTGCATTTTCTAATTGTCTTTAAATTTCTCAATTCGGTTTTGGTTTTTCTGCCTGGTTTTTGCATTTTTGAGTTTTTTCTACTATTTTTGCAAGTACTTTCATTTAGGTTTTATGTTTTTTGATTTGTTTTTGTGTTTTTCGATTAGTATTTGAGCTTCTCAATTTTGTTTTGCGCACTGCATTTCAAGGCCCACATACTGTGCATTTCATAGTACAATCAAGCACATTCATGCATCTACATGTGATTATGCTGAGAGTAGTCAATGAGTCTGACTTCAGGTTTTCAGACTGTGAGTAAAATTAGAATCCCTGGAGGAAACCCACTCAATAGTTATTTTGTTTTATTAGAAATTGTGGAGTACTATCACAGTGCAAGCACCTGCTCCTCATATTACGCCCGTCTTCCAGCAACAACTTAAAAAAGTCAATCAATATATGTTATATATCACCTTTCAAGTAGCACATTATCTCTGTCTCCTTTGTAAAGCACATAACAAAATAATAGGTAGGAAGATAACAAGTGCGGTGTTTTGAAAGTTGATGTCTTAAAGCTAATATACGATATTACTCTAGAGCATTTAACTTTATTTGAAAGATTAAAGACAACAATATTTTATAGCCATTTGGAATATCACTATATAAGCTTAGCTCAATAAGGAGAAAACTGGTTGCTATGATGTAGGACCATGCACAAAATATCATCTATTAATAATATATGTACATTAATGTGCAAATATAAACAGAAAAAAATCTTTAGGATTTAGATATAATAAGAACATATTCAAATTCAAGGACAGTACATTCAGTGCAGAAAAATGAAAATCTAATTGTACTGTCCAATATATGTTTTACTCCAGTTGCAGTACTTTTCCTCAGGCAATAAATTAATGAACCTTCACACTTGCAGTTCTCCATACTGGCAATGACCTTTTACAAATTGCTGGCTTAAATGCAAAATGTCTTCAGCTGAGGAGGTTAAGTGAATTTCTTATTTTCAATTGTAAATGCAAAGCCAAAAAAATTACAACCTTTTCTTTTCAAAATAATGCACGTTTGTTTTTTATTTTATTTTGCACTTTTTAATAAACCATACAGCACAATACACTTTTCCCATATATGCAAAAGAAGGTTTGAGTCCAGGGAAGTTAGATGCCTTGTTCTAGGTGGCACAGTGAGGAAAATTAATTTTAATGTTTATTTCAGAATCTCTCTTTTTTAATTAGATAACATACAAATCCTACCCTAAGTATAGCCTTGAGTATAAAAAGATTACCAGAAAAATGTGTTAGATAAGGTTCTTTATCATGAAATTTGAATAATAATTTATAAACTATTAAAAATAATTCAAAAGACTAAATATTATGTTTTTGTAAACCAAGTTAATTAAATTCTTTTTGGTCTTCTGTTATACTAGAGAGTTGTGGGCTGACAGCACATTGAAGACAATGTGTGTCTTTCTTTATTATAGCATTATATTAGGTGCTTTTTATAATTGATGGCTTTGAGACTTAATTAACTTGGCCTGTGAAATTCAGTCTTTTCACATTAAATCCAATTTAAAGAAGCTTTTTCAGGTAATTCTGAGACATCGAGACTGCCTGGTTCCTAAATTGTTTAGTGTGAATTGCAAGTAATATGCACACAGGATTCTCTGTTCTACTTTGATTTTTACAATTTTCTTGGCAACAGGTTGGCATCAACGCACCCTATTAAAAACCTACAAGATATATGTCACCTAGTTGTCATAAACCTTGTTGTTTTGAACATATTGTCCTATTTACTTTAAAGAAAAATTGTCAATTTGTTGAAAACGTTATTCTGAGTGAATACTCCACATACTCTACATGGTGGGCTAGACAGGAGAGATTAAGTTTACAGAAGTACTGAGAGAGCAAAGAAGATAACAAAAGAGAAAGAGAATAAATTTATGATACAAATAAATACAAGCTGAGCAGGAAGACGTTGTTCACAAGAAAGTCAGACAGAGTAATCCATGTTTACTGTTTTAGTGGCATTCCCCATGGACCTAATACTGGGCAACTGGGCAATTTTATTTAAGAATGGGAAAGTCAAGGAGAAGTCTGTCTTTTATAAATAAATAGATCTGCCTGAATGACAAAAGGCTAAACTGAAAATTGTGTATGGTGTTACAATTTCTCATCTTGATGCTTCTTAGAATGCTTAAAACTCTTCCTCTTTCATAGTCCCTTAGACTCTTCTACCTTTGCAGTGTTGAAGTTGACTTCTGTAATGAAGCACTCAGAATGAGGGGTTTCTTCTTTGATAGAGTATACCCTTCTCAGGTTGATTGACAGGATCCTCAATCAAGCCAGAGGTTGACCTCTTAATATCCATTCAAAGAAGAGCCTCAATAATGGAGCCCGCATCTAGCTGGTCCTCCCATTCTACCCTTAACAGTCTATCTCTCCCACAAATCATCAAACAAATTGTTCTCATTTTTGCAGACTGATCCTTCCACAGGAGCCTTTTTTTCCTAACCTTTCCTTGATCTCCTTCCATTGACTACCTCACCTACGCAATCTTCTTATCCACTGCTCACTTCACAGAGGAGAGACACATTACCTGTCAGGCACTTTGAGCTGTAAAAGGATCTGCCGTGTTACTTGCAAATATGTCACCAACAATACACCTGTATCTTGTCCCTCTGGTAAATTAATATTAAGCAATATGCCTCTTGCCAGTCTAAAAATCTTATTTACTTCATTTTTAGTAGGAAATGTTCAGCCATCTACAGAGGTGAAACAGGGAGACAGCCTGCAGATCGTTTCACACAGCAAATTTGAGCCATTAAGATCAAAGACCTTACAAAGCCTATGTTAGGACACTGTCTTAACTCTTTCAAGGTGGATGTTGACTTTTGTTGACACAAGGGGTTGAAGGCGGATGTCGACTAAAGTCAACACCCAGGACAAAGGGTGATAAAAGCTGTAAACATCGATAAAACTCACCCTTACATTACAGGTAGACCCTCTTTCCTAAGAGACTCATTGACTTGACATCGAATCTCTGAATGTGTGTCTGTAGTGCAGAGTAAATAACATTTAGAATAGCACTGGCATTAGGTGAGAGAGTGAAGCGAAAACTCTGTACATAGAATTTATTTATTTTTTGTGTATTATTACTGAATCAAACTCTGACTTATCAAGCTCTGATTTTGATGCAAATGATCTGAAGATTGAAAATGAAAGACATGTTCCTGCATCAGCTGATCGGTTCCCAGCTGATTGGTTCCCAGCTAATCGTAGTGTTAACGAAGACGCTTGTGTAGCTGATGCACCTATGGCAACGTTCGCATGGGTGGACTACACAGATATAAATAAATTGGAGGCAAGCTGGCTACTGGACTTCATCAAATGATACAGCATGCTAGTGGACACTACAGATTACCAGCCACTCAACTACTTCAAGCTGTTTTTTTCCAGAAAGTGCCTTATGCTTATGAGTGATGATGAGTTAAACAGGTATGTAATAAGTATGTGAATTTACATGCTGTAGGGTCTCATGGAACATAAAACAGTAAATAAGTATTTTATGTTGATTTATTTGTGAAACCATTGCTTTTAGTATTTTTTTAGAAAACAGAGTTTTTTGGGAAAATATTCAGCGCTAGGTCAAAATGAAACAAAAAATTATCCCTAAAAGAGTTAAATTTACTCACACTGCTCTCTCTGTTTACGTTCCTTCACAGGGCTTCAAAGACACTTTTCAAAGAAAAGCAGAAGAAACTAAATTCATTCTTAGCCTGAGACCACACATTTCTCCAGGTCTTAAAGAATGACTGACATTTTAACCTCTCCATTCATCGTCTCTGATGGAAGCATTTTCTCACCTACTCTCACCTTTACTCCTTTCATCTGCCCTGGATTTGTTCCTTTCTTCCCCTTCTATTCATGTTACTTGCTCTTTCTTCTTCAGTTACACACCTTTTGAAAGCTATGCATTGAAGTGATGTGACTTTCTTTTTCAGCGTGGAAGTATCTTTTAACCTCTTTTTCCTTTACAGTTGCACACTGTAATTAACTTGCCTGCTACAACAATTCTGTAAATGTTGCGTTATGTTACATTATGGGTTATAATCAGTTTTGTGTTTTATTTCACCTTATCTTTTGAAATGCACTTAAAATACACTAAATATAAATTTAAATGAATAAAAATGACAACCTTTTTGGTTCCTCTCTTTCTCTCTTTCCACCCCATACTGTTAGGATAGGCTCTGTTCTCCTGTAACTTTAAATTGGATTAAACAGGTCAGAAAACAGAAGGAGCGATTCATTGATTTTAATGTATTCTGAAGTGTATTGTTGTAAGAAGTGACCGAGCGTGCTGACAACTTAGAGAAGCCAAGTAAGCCTGGGGTTCCACCCTGGTAACCCTGTTTAAATGCAAACTGAAAAGATATCCGAATACAGCTGAAATAAAAAATCATACGACATCTAAATTACAGGTCGCAGTTTGCAGTTGGGGCTCTGTGCTCTGGATTAGACAGTGTGGCATCTGATGCCACCTTCTGGGAATGAGCCATATTTATACATTGGGGACTGGAGGAGGCAGAGTTTCTTGGTCATCCCTCTAGGGTGCTTTCTCTTAGCAGTGGAGGAGAAAGGAGAAGTTAAGGTTAGCATCAGTGCCCTCTCTCATTCTGGGGTGGTATTGCTTGTCTTGACAGAGCCAGGAAGGTGGTCCCCAGATGTGCAAATACAAGACAGTATGTAAATGTATGAATGTTAGGCATAATTGCAAAGATTTATTAATATTTTATTTGATATTGTCATGGTAAAAAAGTGTGCTTATTGTTAGAATTTGTTCACTTGAATGTTACCTTACAAATGATATTTTTCTCCTTTTTATGTAACAAAACATAATTACTCCAATTACAGTTCAAGGTTCCAAAAATTTTTTAACAAAATACCTTCAAAAAGTTTTTCTTCTTCCACAGCAAACAAAGTTCTTCTCTTTTCTTATTTCTTCCTCCAATCCTCTTTTTGTCCTCTCAAAACTTCAACATCCCGAGCTGCGTGGAGTGCTCCCTTTTTAAACTACTTCAGGAATACTTCTGATGCCCAAACACTGCCTCCAGGAAGCAGTCCTAGGTCAGGTGGAACCATCCCAAGACATGGGTTCATCTTCTAACAACTCACCTAGCAGCACATGCAGAATCCAACAGAACTACATCTTCCAAGCTCCCTGCTGGTTTCCAAATGGGGGCTTGCCAGAAGGGATGCTGCACTACAGTGTATGGGGAGAAGGGATTGACTTGAGCACAGGAGGCAGCCTCCCAGTGCTCTTCACTTGCCCTGGCCTTACAATTGAGAAAGAGAACACTAATCTTCCCGGCCAGGATGCCCCCACAGTGTACATTTGTTATACTGGCCACCCATCCGAGGAAGGATTTCCTATCCATCCTTGCTGTGACACCAGTGTTGGGCTGTATCTTCCATTCACCTGACTGAGACTATCCCCTGTGTTGGCCTCCTATCCAAGTACGGGATTAGGGTCCACTTCCATCAGGATGCCCCTTCATCCATTACAGTGCATAACGCTCTCTCCCATGCAAGTTAACTAGTTTGCTGTTGAAATGAAATGTCTGCCAATAAAATGGGCAAAGGAATAAATATACATTTATGGCTTCAAGGTATTTGTATCTGACTTTAGTAGTGAATGTCCAGATCTTTTGAGATTTTTATCTTCTCTTACACTTGATTACACCATCAATTAAGCATCAGGTAGTGTGTAACATAATGTAAAAGGAATACTTTGGAGAAGTAGGGAGTGATGCCAGTCTGCAGTGTTGCTTGACAAATATCCATAAATGTAGGGCAGACAACCTGGAGTCTGGTGAAGTTGTAATCAAAAAATGAATTGGAGCCAGTACATACTGTAAATAGGTAGAAGCACAAAGAACTTCACAAATAAAAGACAGGAAGCACAATAACAAATACGTACAGTTATACACAAAGGAAACTAAACAAACAAGAACTCTGAATAAAATAAAATAATACCAGACTTATAAAAACAAACAAGTTTAAACTAAAAGTATTATGATTACCGGGGTTTGCGTCCCGGGTTCTCGCCTGTGTGGAGTTTACACGTTTTTCCAGTGTCTGCATGGGTTTCCTTCCACAATCCAAAGACATGCAGGACAGGTGAATTGGCAACACTAAATTGGCCCTGGTGTGTGTGTGCGTGTGTGGGTGTGTGTGCGTGGGTGTGTGTGTGTGTTTGCCCTTGTGTTCCTGCCTTGCAGCCTGTGCTAGCTGGGAGTAGAATGTGGATTAAGTGGGTTAGAAAATAGCATGAAATGACATATTATGACTATGTGACTAAGTTCTTTTTTCAACATTTTTTAATATTAAAATTAATGGTTTCAATGTCTATTTTGCAGAGCTAAGAGTTGCTGGGAAAAATATGTGACTTGAAGGACTGCATGGCCATTAGGCAAAGTAAAAAAGTGGATTGGATTGGTTTATTTAAGTAATTTCTAAATTAAGGTTCAGCTTCCTTAGGCTCCAATATAGTAAGTGCACTGTCAAAGTCAGCGGTACAAATGTGTCTATAGTGTGAATGTGTAACAGTAATATGACGGACTAAGAGGTCAAAATTTCATCACTCGACAGGTCACTAACTGGACCAGTTAGGGTCAACTGAAACTGACAAATTGCCTATAACTGATGATTCCAATATGCATGATATTGGAATTCCAAACTATTTCTATCCAGTGATTAAGTTAAAATATCTTTCAGGTGTTGAGGTTCCTAACATGGAGAATATATTTGACACCCAGGCCAATGATGAAATATCAAACTTATTGCTGTATGTTGGCACTAATGATGTCTGTTTACAGCAAGCTAAGGCATTAAACAGAACCTTCATGTTTATGTGCACAAAGCTAAAATAAAATGTCAAACCTAATTGTGTTTTGCCCCTTACCAGTACTATATAGATGGGGCATCATCTATAGCAGATTGATTTCCCTTCAGTGCTGGTGTGCAAGCAAAGCACAGTCTTTGTAAATAATTAGGATGGCATTTGTGAAAGACCAAGATTTTTCGTTTTAAGACAGATGGTCTTTATCCTTCCTGGACGAAGGAGATCTTATTTTTTTATCCCCAAATATAGCTGCCAAATTTCCTTGCTGACTAAACGAAATCAAAATCCACTGATTAGCTAAACAAAAATTATGTGATGAATCTAAACCAGGGGTCTGCAGTGTTGGTCCTGGAGGGCTGCAGAGGCTGCAGGTTTTTGTTCCAACCCAGTTTCTTAATGAGAAGTCAATTACTGCTGTTGAAGCACTGATTACTGAAGTGACATTTTAATGATTCATTTTAGTGGTCTTGCTTATTAAGGTTCCCCACCCTTAATTGCTTATTTCAGTCTTAAACAGCTGCATTCACTGTTTTTAATGACTCCTTATTAGCAATAAGATGCAAATGACGAAAGGAGCCCTAGGATTTCTAGTTAAACAATTGGCTTGGAACGAAAACCTGTAGTCACTTAGGCCCTTCCAGGGCCTAAGTCGCCTACACCTGATCTAAACCTTTCACATCCTTTACCCAGTTTGCTTCATTTTGGCAAGTTTTGGATATTTCTTTTAATTGTTCTGTTATTCTACTGTATTATTATTATAACTATTCTATTAATTTTATCACTATTCTCGCATGTCCATTTTGTGTGCTGTTTTTGTGTGGTCACCACAGTTTTGTGACTTTCTCTGCATGGCTGTGGCTATGTTGTTTACAGTTTCTATGTCTGGCAAGATTTTGTCAGAGCTTTTGTCGGATAGCTTTAGATTTACATTTTGGTTATGATTCTACCTTAAGCCTTAAAATTCTCTTCAACAGATTTTTTTGCTCCAAAAACCTACCATGAAGCATCTCATGCTGTTTGTTAAATGTTTTTTCATTGGAAAATAGAGCTGTTTTGGTTAACAAAATTATACGAAGTACAATCTGATCTTTAATTCTGTACTTAACATTAGAATTACCAAAACACTACAAAAAAACCCACCATAAATTCACTCCCACCACTCCATCAGCGTCTTTTGTGTTGTAAATGTGTCGATCAACACAAGCAGCAAAGCAGCCTGCTATTCCATCCCCCCGCCCACCGTCGTAGCTCAATTCACAAATAATGTTCTCAGTGTTTATATTGGCGTGAAGTGCCTGCAGTTGTATAGGGTAAATAATATATCATTACTTGGAATACATACATTTCATGTATGTTCCATGTCTACAACAATCTACGTAAACACATCGTTAATACAGAAACATTTTTCATGTTTTAGTAATAATTGATGAAATGTAGACATGACGTGTATAATGTGTGAAGCCTGAAGTCCAAATATCAAATAAACACTTTCACAAAAGGTACAAGTATAACAAAACAAGTGCGCTTTTATTCAAGAATATAACCGAAGAAAGAGTTATATTTAAACAAGTGCGCTTTTATTCAAGAATATAACCGAAGAAAGAGTTATATTTAAACAAGTGCGCTTTTATTCAAGAATATAACCGAAGAAAGAGTTATACTTGTACCTTTTGTGAAAGTGTTTATTTAATATTTGGACTTCAGGGTTCACACATTATACACGTCATATCTACATTTTGTCAATTATTACTAAAACATGAAAAACGTTTCTGTTTTAATGATGTGCTTACATGAATGGTTGTACACACGGAACACACGTGAAATGTATGTATTCCAAATGATGAAATATTATTTACCCTCTACAACTCCAGTACTTCACTCCAAGATAAACACTGAGAACTGAGATCCTTCTTTGTGACTTGAGATGCAGCGGTCAGTGAGGGGATAGGATAGCAGGCTGCTTACTGCTTGTACTGATCAACATATTTACAACACAAAAGATGCTGACGGAGAGGTGCGAAGGAATTTAAGGTGGGTGGGATTATGAGTTTTTTTTTTTAAAGTTAGGCAATTTCATACCCTTTTCAGTGCTCATACTAAATTTTTAAATAATATAGCACAAGTAAGTCATTTATTTGTTGACTACCTAACCCATATTAATTGTTCATGGCTTTTTATTTGACATCAATTATAGTCATAATGTTGATAGGTGATTTTAATATTCACATAGATGTGGAAACTGACATCTTTAGAAAATGTTTCACATACATACCAAACTTGGAAGGATTTTGCCCAATTGTTAAAGATTCATCTCATTATCACAATCATAAATTAGATAAATTAAGTTTAATTGTGGTGGTGATATTCAAAATGTAAGTATTATTCTGCTAAATTAAATTATCACTGATTATCATTTAATCATATTTGACTTAATCCTGCAGTCCTGAGTGATCTCTTTGAGTTTAGTACTGTAAACTTTACTCCAACAGTATGGTCTGATGAAAGAACATATTTGCTTTTTTTAAATTAATAAATTATCCTCCAAAGCTTATTATGCGCTCATGTGAATGGATAACAATGTACAAAGGTACAAACTATCTGAGTATCACATTGACTTAGGCAGACTCTCTGATGACCCACATGCCTTGTGTAGAAACAAATTGAAGTTCATTGTCACATGTACACAGTACAGTGAAATCTAATCAACATTTGATATGCTGTGGCTGTCAGGTACCATGTTCAGCAACTGTTATTTGTCAAACGTGGACCTTATTTTGAAACATCTGAACATTCTTCGTTTTCTTGATTTCATCAGGTATACTGCAGATCTACATGAAGGGTGCTTAAATTTGTGTCCTGGTTGGCCACCGTGACTGCAGATTATTCTTTCAAGCTAATGTCTTAATTAGAAGACAATTCTTGATGAGAAAAGAACTTACTGAAATTTACAGTTACCTGGTATTTTCATTCTGTCACATCACATCACATGGTTTTCCTGTGGCCCAGAGAAGTTCAGTAATTCTTAACTCTTCATTTTATTTTATGCCATTTTTTCCCAATGCTTTATTAAAACAGTACTTTAACTTAATGAACACACATAAGTGGTAATGGGAACAAATGTTATGGTGAGCTGCTGGCTATATTGTCATTTTCATCTTTTTGGTAACTGACAACTACTCTTTGAGTAATGAGCTGCTATTATTATTATTATTATTATTATTATTATATAACAAAAATATACATTTGATGTGAGTCTGTAACATCCTGTGTAAATTTACGGTACTTGTAAAAGATGTTACTTTTCTTCGCACACAGACATTCATATCAACGTGTCATTTGAATTATTTTTTTCTTCAGTTTTAATCTTGGATTCCTGAATAAAACTGAATTTAACGATTTTTTGTTCAGTTTTATACTTGGATTCTTGAATAAAAAAATGTTCAAATGACATCCATCCATCCATTATCCAACCCGCTATATCCTAATATAGGGTCACGGGGGTCTGCTGGAGCCAATCGCAGCCAACACAGAGCACAAGGCAGGAAACAAACCCTGGGCAGGGAGCCAGCACACCGCAGGGTACACACACACACACACCAAGCACACACTAGGGACAATTTAGGATCACCAATGCACCTAACCTGCATGTCTTTGGACTGTGGGAGGAAACCGTAGCACTCAGAGGAAACCCACACAGACATGGACAGAACATGCAAACTCCACGCAGGGAGGACCCAGGAAGCAAACCCAAGTCTCCTTACTGCGAGGCAGCAGCATTACCACTGCACCACCATGCCACCCTGTTCAAATGACATGTTGATGTTAATGTCTGTGTGCAAGGAAACTGCAGTGTCTGTTTGCTGAACAAGACACCAAGAAGAAATGATTGTGCTGCGTTTGTGTGTTTACTTTTATCCCTTCAGTGCTAACTTTTACAAAATTATGTTTTTATTTTATAATTTTAACAATAATAGCAGCTCACTACTCAAAACAGTAAATTCAAGGAGGACCCAGGATCAAACCCGCAACCTCTTGATTATGAGGCACCAGTGTTTACCTAAACATCAGCCAATCAGATGTGTCTACTTTGTATCGACTAATAGTTGGGCTTCAGTTTTTACACATTGCCAGTAACATGTAAATTGAACAATTTCTTTTTCTTGTGATATTCTTGAATAAAAGCCCACTTGTTTTGTAATACCTTTTGTGAAATTGTTTATTTGATATTTGGACTCAGTCTTCACACATTACACACTTAAAGTCCGCATTTTGTCAACTATTACTATAACATGAAAAAATGTTCTGTTTTAGCTATGTGATCAGCATTTCTTGTCTCGCATTTCCTGTCATCCTACATTTACTCAGATCATTGTAGACACGGAGCCCACATGAACTGTATGTATTCCAAATAACAATATATTATTTACCCTATATAATTCCAGACCCTTTACTCTCAGATAAACAGACCTCAGCTTTGAGAATTTTGCATCTGACTTGACTTCAGCTGCCTTTGTCGGGGATGGGATAGCAGGCTGCTTGCTGCTTATGCTGATTGACACATTTGCAAAACAAAGACACTGATGGGGAGTTGTGAAGAAATTTAAGGCAGCCCGGCATTATAAATATTTTCATATACTTCAGGGATTTCTAGTGTTAAGAAAAATGCAGTGCTTATCACACAGCTACTATGAGGCTTTAACTCTTTTAGGGCTACTTTTTTTTTGTTTCTTTTCTCCCAGGGCTGAATATTTTTCCAAAAACTAACTTTTTTAAAAAAAAGAACACAAAGCAATTGAAATCAACAAAAAATATTTACTTTTGACAAATGTTACTGTCTTGCATGTTGTATGAGCCTGCATATTCTATGATTTCACATACATATCACATACATTTTACACAGCAAAGTCTGATCTCGCTCAAAGCAGCCAATTTCAGTCATTGCCACATTGCACTTCTTACAGTATGTGTTGCTTTGGTGCCTACTTTTCAATTGTCTGTTGCTGCACTTTCTCACATATATTGTTAGTGTGTACTGTAGAGAGACAAGTTACCTGTTTGCCATCGTGCCATGCCACTGCCACCAAGTTATCCGCCTGCATGGAAACCGTATTGTCACCTCTTTTCCTCTTCAGCCTGTCTGGCTTCAACTGTGAAGCCATGTTTATCCTGTTCACCCTCACTGTGCCACAAGCTCCAATTCCTCTGCTCTGTAGCTCCATGAACAATTCTGGGCATGTATAAAAATTGTCCAAATGTACACAACATGACCCAAATGTTCATAGCCCTGAAGCAGCTCCAGCACAACCTGACTTGTCAAGGGACAGTTCTCTCTTTGAAAGAAATACTTTCCTGTATATGTAATTACTTTCAGGCAGAAACCAGTGTTTGCTTCTGCCAGTACAAAATCCTTTATGCCATAGGCCTACTTTGTGGGCTTGTCTGGCATATATTTGCAGAAAAAAAGGTGTCCCTTTTATTTTATCATAGATTCATGCACAGACAAATCACAGCCAGGCTGATAAAATTGTTTCTATGTTGGTTCCACAATGTCAAGCAGGGGCTGAACTTTATGCATGGCGTTATAGCCTGGCTTACCCCATGAGATTTGCTTCTGTTTATTACAGAAGTGAATAAAACTTTGCAGCATCACGTACCTATCATCACGCTGCATAACCTGTCCAAAGCTACCAGGGGACAAAGCACGTTTGGACCAATGCTCCCTGAAGTTATATCACCAGTTCTGTCCCATCTCTATTGGTAATGCCACAGCGCGCTTCATCTCGTCTTTCGTTGTGGGTTTCCACTTTGAAAAACGAGAATTAGATGCAAGCGCAGCCCGCGATTCAAAAAATTTCTCTGCCTACCTATTTGTCTCGTCTGACAGTAGCTGAAAAGCAGCATCAGGAGAGAGCAGCCTGAAGTAGTTCAGCAGCTGGTGATCTGTTGGACAACAGCAAACCATGCCGTCTTGTGAAGTCCGGTAGCCAGTTCGGCTCCCACGGATCAATGTCTGTGTATTCCTCCCACGCGAACCTTGCCGTAGATGCATCGGCTGCGCAAATTCGCTCAGCTGGCAGCGGATCACCTGGCGCGGCATCGGCTGGTGTCCGATCAGCTGATGCCGGCTTCTCACTCTCTTGTTCGATCTCCTGATCACTGTCAATAAAATCCGATTCTGAAAAATCAGAGTCCGACTCCGCGATAATGCGCAAAACATTGTCTGCCGAGTGTTTTCTTTTCTGCACTCGCTTCACTCCCTTGTGAGATGTCGATGCCATCTTGCCATTGTTTACATTTCGCAACTCACGCACACGCAAGGATTAGTTGCCGAGTCAACGAGTCTAGCATTCCTCCAAGCACAGAGGGAATGCCTGCGACGTGACAGTGAGTTTTGTCGCCATTAACAGCTGATTGTCGCCCTCTATCCCTGGATGTCGACTTTTGTCGACATTCGCCCTCAACCCCTCCTGTCGACAGAAGTCGACATCCGCCCTAAAAGAGTTAAGGAAAGTTATGTCCTCACAGGTGGTGCAGTGGTAGTGCTGCTGCTTTGCAGTAAGGAGACTGTGAAAGATTGTAGGTTCATTTCCCGGTTCCTCCCTGTGTGGATAGCGCTTTGAGTACTGAGAAAAGCACTATATAAATGTAATAAATTATTATTATTTTCCTACTGAATAAGCAGACTCTAAGCAGTACAATAATTTCTTAATTTGTTTATAAATTATATGGCTTTGTATTGTTACTGCTAAAGAAAAGATTCTGCTTAACCTCATTTATCTGGTATTTGAGATGTCCATACATTGAAAAGGTGGCTCTAAAAAGACCTAAAGCAGAAGGTGGCATGGCACTACCTAAGTTTCAATTTTTTTACTGGGCAGCAAATATATAAACTGTAAATACCAAGAAATGGACTCATATTGGTAAATATACACAAGCCTGGTGTTCAATAGAAATAAAATTTAGCTGTACGTCTTTATAGGTCCTGCTTTGTGGCCCAGTAAATACTATTTATCATAATATACCAATAAGCCAATTGTCTATTAGTTGCTCAGAATATGGAACCAATGCAAGATGCACTTCAAGGCAGAGAAGCTTTTTTCTGTTGCTGCTCTGCACGATAATCACTTTTGTTTAACCCTTTCTAAACTACACAGTATTTAACCTTTGGAAACTTTCAGGAATTAAAACACTTAGAGAACTGTGTAAAAATAATGCTTTTACATCTTTTGAACAATTATGCTTAAAAATTTACTTCCCAGCAACACAATTTTTCCACTACTTTCAAATTACAAAATTTGCTAAAACAAACCTACCCAGTTTTCCATACCTCCCACCCATTTCTATTCCAGAAGAAATATTGATCAGTCTTGAAGACTCAGACAGCATATTGTCACATACGTGCACATGGGAGGCAGCTAATAAGGGATAATTCTATACCAGACCAGGACTTGAGGACATCACTTCTAGTTCTGGGCCCGATGGCATCACTTCTGGTTCTGGTCCTGATGACATAATTTCTGGTTCCTGCCCTGATGACATCACTTCCCCTGCCCGGCTTTAAATCCACCATCTTTGCCTATTGTGATTCTTGTATTGGACTGAAGTCTGTTGAGACCTGTTCTATGGAAACAAACTTTCAGTTTTGGCAGCCTAATTTAAGTATAAGGGCTGCTCCCAAACCTTTTCTTGTGTCTGTCCAATCATTTCACAATATCAACAATATATAAAACATCTCAAAGTCTCTTTCTTTCAAACATCCCAGGGTATGATGGGGAAAGGATCTTTCTCTTAACAATTCAGAAAAGAAGTGGAAAGAGTTGAAGGCAGTCATACATAGAATACACTCTAGCTCTACATGCACAAAGCATTCAATAATTAAACTTAAAATCTTTCATCTATCATGTTTATCTTTATCTTCCAAAATGTATCCAGGGCCGGATCCAACCTGCCAGCTCCAACCTCATTGGGCCACAGGTTTTTGAAGTGTACCACATTAACATAATTTTGGACAAAAATCTTTGAATGCTTATCAGACAGCCTTGGTGTCATAATCACTCCTAACCCATTAACAGATGTGTTTGGTGGATTTCCAGATGGGCTTAAAGTGGAGAAGGCTAAACTGATTGTAATTACCTATTCCACAGTACTAGCATGTATACTTAACTTGCTTTACTGGAAGAATCGCAATCCACATTTTATATCTCAGTGAATAACTGATGTTCCATACTATTTCAAACTGAAAAACATCAAATTCTTGCTTAAAGGATCTATCCAAAAGTTTTTTTTCTTTTTTTGCACATGCTGTTGACTCTC
This sequence comes from Erpetoichthys calabaricus, assembly GCF_900747795.2. Lineage (NCBI taxonomy): Eukaryota > Metazoa > Chordata > Cladistia > Polypteriformes > Polypteridae > Erpetoichthys > Erpetoichthys calabaricus. The sequence continues at coordinate 295,048,953 of NC_041394.2, forward strand.
ATCTATTTCTCTCTGGTTGGAGTTGAATTCTGTTTTGTTAGCTTTTGTCTCTTTTTGCTCCTTTTTAACTTCCTGATATTTGTTTTTTAGCTTGACTATGAAGTCATTTGTTGTGTAAAGTTCAACTTGATTGTATGCAATGCTATTTTCTTTAAATAAAATAAAAAACAAAATCAGCAAAGAGATTTGACCTCAGAATTTTTTGTTAAAATAATGGAAGGTTTATTCAATTCACCTCCACAAAGTATCACAAGCACACAATATATAGGTTTTCTCTCCTCACAATACCTCTCTTCTTCTTACCACAGTACTGCCCTCCTCCAGTTGAGTGTTGCCCTACATTCTCCCAGCTCCAACTCGCCGAAAAGGGAGTGTGGTCCCTTTTATTACAGACATGGGGGTACTTCTGTTACCAGGGCGATTGCCAGATGGAAGTACTTCTGGGTCATACGAAAGTCCCATAAATGGGGGAGCGCATCTCCCTACAGCACTCCCTTGAGGCACCCATGGTCCACAGCAGGGCTGTATTGCCGGACTACATCTCCCAGCATTCCCTGCTGGTTCCCGAATGGGCACCTTCATGGAGGGCTGCTGTCATCTATCATTTGGGGGGAATAGCAGCTTCTCCGTGACCTCTTCTATTTCCGGTGGGCTGTACGTTCATTTATTCTGGCCATCTCTTCTGGGTCTGGTTCCTCTCTCTTCCCTGGTTGGGATGCCTTTCTGCCTTTTAGGAGTCTCCCATCTGGGTAAGGAACTGTCCATTCTTCTGGCTGCAATGCTGGTCCAGCCTATGCGGCATCTACACCCTTTAAAACTGTATGTGTATATCCTATTTCAGTTCTATTGGTTATTTAAATTACTATTTTGCTAATTTTACAATGAAGATGTATTTTCAAATTACTACTCTGTTTTCAGTAAAGTCACCATGACTACACTGAAATTGAAACATTTTGTACTACAGGACTGAATGCATGTTATATTGGCAAATATGTAGCATTGGGTTTGAGATATAATTTTCCATTGGAAACTGGGTAAAGTGATAAAAAATAAACTGATAAAGAGTATTGAATCTGGAAGACTGTATATGTTTTAAGGCTGAGTGAACTTTAGCACGGAAGCACTCCTTATCAGAAAGTGTGAGATTTGACTTACAATTTCTGCACCTTTCTCTTGCTGAAACACAGTAAATAGTTTTGCTAGTACCATCTGATGAGGTCAAGAAAAGGTTCTTAACTTGTAAATACCTCTGGGCATCTCTTTTGTTTATGTGATATTCTGATCTGCTAATTGATGCAACCTCAGTGTCAAAAAAGGATATGGGAATTCATAAGAGTGATAGAATGCAGTAAAAAAGTGGTACCGACATATACTGTATGCCTTCTCAGTCTGTTCAGCAGGATGCTGCCTAAGCATATGAAAGCATTACACTGTTTGGAGTTCTACAGTTACAACAAAAGGCTCTAAAACCATTATTTAATGAAGTCACACCATGCTACTGTTGTGAAAGTCAGAGGTGAAGTTAATGTTTAATTTTTGCAAGAATAACTTTTACAAACTAAAATTAGTTGTGACATCTAATATGATAAATACAGTATATCTGTAAGCTGTGTGAGTCATGGCTTGCACCATCAGCTTGATGTCGGTTCATTGTGACACATGTAGGTTGTAGTCATGCTGCTTTTTGGCAAAAGTTAAAGAGAAGCTGTTATGATATTCTTTATAGCCTTTCTCAGTAGCTGTGCTATAAAATTGCCTTATCCTCTTTTTAGTTGGTCTGCATTCAAGTTTATACTTGAAACATTAGAATTTTTCTAATTCATTCACAATTCTGTGTTTTAAGGCAACTGGAAGCTATTAATTATGTACTGTACTTTATGACTTGACACTAATAAACTTTATATACTGTACTCTATGGAAAATACAAAAGAAAGATTGTTCTTTTAATTATTGCTATTATTATTGGCATATGTTTTACATGTTAAGAAAATGAATAATGTCTATTTATCATACATTCACACTGATTCACTTTCCAAAACTGCACGTCAGACTTTAAATAAATGAGTAGTATTGAATGAATAGTATTCTTATGTTTCAGGTTTATTTTTTGATATTTGTAAGATTTATGTTCAAGTGTTCAAGCTCACTACAGTATCCATTCTTAAACGGATTCAATTGTGGCATCAAAATATAACTCATACATTCAAAACCCAGTAAATCATTTCAATGAAAACATAAGATACTTTATATGATATCCACTGAATGTAAACACATAACTCCTGAAAATTGTCACCATTACATAGGCACTTATTTCAATTGTAAAAACCAAAAATGGGCTGTAATAACAAAAGGTTTCTCTAAAGATCGGGTATCATGTTTATTTGGAATTCTTTTTTCAATAAATCACAAGTGATCATCTGTAATTGCTTTTTCAGGCCATACATAGCTGTTATGATGTAGGGACCAGCTTCCTAATGACACAGTACATTTTAAATTTTAGTTCAGTTCAGTTTATTTTTGTGCATCACTATTCACAGAGTCTGGCTTGGTGCATTGTAGCAAGTTCACACATAATATACAATTACTATACAAACTTTGCTTATTATTAAATACATAATGTAAATATAAAGATAAAGACAAGCTAAAAGATATTGTAAAACTAAAGTCAGCATATGCCCTGAAGAATCCCTTGTTATGGTCTATGGTCAGTTATAATGCAAAGTCAAAAGACAAAGTTACAACTGGCTGCCACCCTCCCTAGGCATTTTACTATATAAGCTTATGGTAGACAGAATCTTTTTCTTCCTTGGTGTCCAAGGCTCCCAGTTTTTATGTGTCTCTTCCATGGGCCAGAAAACACCTTGGGCCTCATGTATAAACGGTGCGTATGCACAAAAATGTTGCATACTCCCGTTTCCACGCTCACATCACGATGTTTAAAAACTAAACTTGGCATGAAGCCACACACATTTTCACGCTAGCTCAGTCCCTGGCGTATGCAAGTTCTCTGCTCAGTTTAGCAAACTGGCGGCACCCAGTGTCAAAGCATTGCTTTTGTACTCATCTTTTTTAGATCCACATCCCTGATGCGGCTTTATCAAATACACTGAAATTAGCCGCATATTGCTTATTAGTTTAAGGCATCTGATTGTAATTAACCTGTAACAATATAATGGTCCACGGAATGGCCAAACTATTCCAAATACCATAGCTGCTTTAGCGTTGTTCCTCTCACTGCACCACTCAGAGTATTTATCCCACTGTATCTGAGTGTGGAATCACAGCTCTCAAGCAGCTGATCGGAAAGAGAATTATCGGTATGCAGCATCAAGCACATGCTGCCTCAGCCATGCACTATTTGAACTGCTCCCATATGGAAAACGCTTCAAAGCCTTTCCTGTATGGACCTCGTGGTTTAGAAGCAGTTTCATCCCAAGAGCTCTAAACGCACTCAATCAGTCCATCAAGTGCTCCTTGTAGACTGTTTGTACCTATTAGTACAATTACCTCACTGTAAACTTGTGATACATTTACAATATTGCACAACATGAGCCACTTTATAAAGCTCGTATTTACATATTATATCATTTTTAAGATGAAATGCAGCAAAATATATTTATTACATTAAACAGATGAAATTTTAACATCATTTAAATAATCTACATTGTTAATAATTAAACATGTGAGGACATGGTGTCACAGCGCTAGCGATGAGCTGGTGCCCTGTTCAGGGATTGTTCCTGCCTCGTACTGTATTCTTGTTGGGGCTGGCGCGACACTGGATGGATAGATACATAGAATAATTAAATATGTACTACAAAGATATTTCAATGTTCCTTAAAAGTTTTGAAGAATCGGCATTCTAAGCTTACAGATGGTTTAACATCTATTACAGAACTGATTGTGTGGTGGTTGGGTACTTGGAGAAAGAAAAGGAAGGACAGGAATTGAGGTTAGTATGTTTGAGAGAGACAGTACTGCTGCAATAAATTATTTCATCGAAGGTCGCGCACAACGGTTCGTCAATATCACTGCGCCACCTTGTACTCATGTTTAATAACATGCTGTAATTCCTATCATCATGAAAATTATATCAAATATACATCTCAGTATTTAATTTATTCAGAGAGCTGTAATATCATAAATGCAATGGATTCTGTGTCCTGTCGGAGGAAGAGAAAGCTTGTTTAAGAAGCATGTAGTGATTCACACACATAGAGCACAAAGAAGAATACATACAATACAAATCATTTAACATGCTATTTTAGTCATGATGGTATTTGATAAACTAGTAAATTAAACGATTTTAAGATGAAGTTTATGATGTTCTACTTTAATGACAAAATAAACTACGTGATTAAAGAGCAAATTTCGAGACTAAAGTTTACATCTTGAGCTTTTTTTGCCACTGTGTGCCTAATTTTTGTCTTTTCTCTGTACCCTAATAAGCTTCCATATGACTCTCAGATGGTGGGCTACAGCGACTTTGATATCTGACAACTGTGTCACTCGATCAATTTCCTTTTGTTGTTTATACCACTGTTAAAAAACAAAAAATAGTACATTTTTCCTTGCCTCCACTTGGTATTCGCTGAAATTCTTCTATTTTCCCCCGTGATTTTGCCATTGTCTTTTCACAGAACGCTGAGCTTAAGGGCTATTTATATTGATTCACATATTCAAAGAGGTGTAATTCTGGGAGGGGTTGGGGAGTGGCGGTAGGCGTGTGCACATGCATTACTTTTCATGCTGACCGGGATTTATGGAGCGGAAGAATGTGGAAGTTGGCGTACGCATAGATTCATGCATCTGGATTTTTTGTGCTTACGCACATTTCCGCTTTTGTCCGTACGTCATGTTTTAGTGTGAATTCTACTCATGGCATTTTGCATGAGGCCCTTGAAAGTAGAGCAATTAGTTACTAATTACAGTTAACAAGTTAGCAAGTTATCAATTACAGGTCTATCTCTTCTTTCCTTTGTTTCCAAAACACTTGTATCTGCTCTGTCTAACCAGGGGCCTCATGCATAATGCCGTGCGTAGAATTCGCACTATAACATGACATAAGCACAAAAGCCGAAATGTGCTTACGCACAGAAAAATCCACATGCAGGAATCTGTGCGTTCGCCAACTTCCGCGTTCTTCTGCTACATGAATCCCGCTCAGCGTGGAAATAAACGAACGTGCACACGCCTGCTGTCCCGCCCCAACTCCTCCCTGAATTACGCCTCTTTGAATATGCAAATCAATGTAAATAGCCCTTAAGCCCAGCGTTCTGTGAAAAGGCAATGGTAAAAGTACGAGGAAAAATAAAAGAATTTCAGCGAATACCAAATGGAGGCAAAGATAAACGTACTATTTGTTGGTTTAAACAGTTATATAAGCAACAAAAGGAAGTTGATCGAGTGACATAGCGTGTTGGAGAAACTCGAAAGCTCAAGTTCACAAAGTCGCACAGTGCCCGAAATAAAAAAGTTGTCACATATCAAAGTCGGCGTGAAAAGGTGACTCGTAGCTCAATGTGTGAGTGTTATATGAAAGCTTATTAGGGTACAGTGAAAAAAAAAGGCACACAGTGTGAAAAAAGCATGAAATGTCAACTTTAATCTCGAAATTTCCACTTTAATCACGTAGTTTATTTTGTCATTAAAGTAGAACATCATAAACTTCATCTTAAAATCGTTTAATTCACTAGTTTCTCAAATCCCATCGTAACAAAAGTAGCACGTTAAATGCTTTGTTTTGTATTTGATCTTATATGTGCTCTATGTGCCTGAATCACTACGTGCTCTTCCTCCAACAGGACACAGAATCCATTACGTTCGTAATATTACAGCTCTCTGAGTAATTAAAATACTGAGAAGTATACGTGATATAATTTTCATGATGATATGAGTTAAAGCATGTTATTAAATATGGGAACACGGTGGCGCAGTGATTGTTCATGTCTTACAGCAAGATGCTTGCTGCACCATGTGTGACCTTCAATGAAATGCTTTATTACAGAAGTACTGTCTTTTACAAATGTACTAACCCCCAATTCCTGTCCTTACTTTTCTTTCTCCAAATACCCAATAGCCACACAATCAGCTCTGTAATAGACGTTAAGCCATCTGTAAGCTTAGAACACCGATTCTTCAAAACTTTTAAGGAACATCGAAATATCTTCGTAATGTTTAATTATTCTATCCATCTATCCTTCCAGTGTCGCGCCAGCCACTGCATGAAAACAGCGCGAGGCAGGAACAATCCGTGAATGAAGCTCAAGCTCGCTAGCGCTGCGGCACTGTGTAGTTAAAGTTAAAGTTTTACCTGTATAATATAATCAACATATTTTGCTGCATTTCATCTTAAAAATGATATCGTCATCATATGTAAATACGCGCTTTATAAAGTGGCTCAGGATGTGCAATATTATAACTGTATCATAAGTACAATTACCTCACGGTAACTTGCAAGTACAAACAGTTCTACAAGGAGCACTTGAGCCGCTGTCGTGGATGTGGATCTAAGAAAGGATAACCACACAGGAACAGTAGAACTGCTTTGACACTGGGTGCCGCCAGTCTGCAAAACCTAATGGAGAACTTGCGTACGACAGGGTATCAGGTACCGTGGAAAAATGCGTGGCTTTATGCCAAGTGTAGGTTTTATACATCACGATTTGAACGTGGAAACGTTCTTACGCAACATTTCTGTGCATATACACCGTTTATACATGAGGCCCCAGGTCTCTTCCTTCCTTGTACAGAATGGATTGCTCAATACAAAAAAGACAAGAATGAATCACTCAACTAAGATGGCTCTACTAACTTTGGTCAACCAGTTACGATGTGCTGGACTCACTAACATGTCATTGGTCCTGATCCTGTGACATCTATCCTCTGCCTTCCACATGGTCAACCATGACATTCTTCTTGCCACCCTCTCTGACCTTGGCATCATTGGGACTGCTCTCAGATGGTTTGAGTCCTACAACTTGGGCAGATCTTACAGTGTGTTCTGGCAAGGAGTGTTGTCAAGGCTCATCAGACATGCACAGGTGTACCCCAAGGATTGGTGCTGGGTCCTCTGCTTTTCTTTCTGTACACCACCACGCTGGGATCCATCATCCAATCCCATGGTTTCTCTTATTAGTGCTATGTGGATAATACACAGCTGTACCTGTCATTCCCTTCGGATGACAATACTGTATCAGCTAGAGTCTCTGTATATTTTACTTATCTCTCAGCCTGGATGGAGGACCACCATCTACCACTCAACCTGGCAAAAACCGAGCTTCTTATTATCTCGGCCAGACAGTCTGCTCAACTTCCCATCTCTGTACAGCTTGGCTCACTGTTGCTAAGACCTGCCGAATCAGTATGTAACGTTGGAGTAGTGATTGATGAGCATCTATCTTTTTCTGACCACATTTCTATTGTTTCTTGCTCATTCAGGTTTACACTATACAACATCTCCAAGATCAGACCTTTTTTGACACAGGATGCATCACAACTTCAGGTCCAGGTTTTGGTCTTGTTGTATCTGGACTACTGCAACTCACTTCTGGTAGGAGTACCTGCATGTGTTCTCAAGTTACTGCAGATGTTCCACAATACAGCAGCCCATCTTGTATTTAATCAGCCGAGACGTGCACACATCACTCCTCTCTTCAGGTCACTACATTGGCTCCTTGCAGCAGCATGCATTAAGTCCAAATCCCTGATACTTGCCTACGGAGTGGTCAATGGGTCTGCACCTGAGTATACGGAGACTGGCGAACCCCTATTCTCGTTCTCGTTCGCTTAGGTCTGCCAGTAAACAGTATCTGGTGATATTGCCTCTGTGTCGTATCAAGTCTCAATCCAGAGTCTTTTCCTGTGTAGTTTCTAGTTGGAGGCTACTTTCCTCCATCTGTGCTGCTGACTCCCTCATTCTATTCAAGAAGCAATTGTGAATATCTGTCTAATTGATTGAAAAAGAAAAAAAATTTGCTCTGTGATATTTTATATTGTTTGTTCATTTGTTGCTAGATTAAATTCAAATTACTTTATTGAATGTAACCTATGATTGTACATTTATTAGTTATTACATCTTTACACTTGTTGCAGTCAACTTTTGTTACCTGTCCTACCACACTTACTAAGCAAACAGGCCCTAGCCTAATGTTACTCAATTATATTTACCTCTTTTGTAAGTCGCTTTCGATAAAAGCATCAGCCAAGCAAATAAATCTAAATGTAAATGTAGAGCAATGGCATCAATTACAAGAGCTGGACATGGAAAAGTTAAACAGAACAGAGGAAAGTTAGTAACAGTTATTAATTACAGTAATATTTATTTATTTTTGTACAAATGATTAACGTACAGAGAATAATAAGAGCAGCTAATCAGCAGCTCAGATCAGGGTATTCTTGACTAAAGAAGTGTGATTTCAACCTGGATTTAAAAGCTGAAACAAAAAGCAGATCTCTTATATAACTTTGTTTATGTGACCATGTTTTAAATGAAGTTAGGTAGGGTGGAGCAAAGTTCTCACAGAAAACATTTAATGATAGAAGATCACATTTTGTTCAGTTGATCCTTTATCCAATTAAGGTTTCAGATGAGTTAAATATGTTTAGGATGACATACAATTTAATTGCTGGAAAAATATGTAAAAAAAAAAGTGCACTAGCGGCTACTGTCACCTTCAAAATAACCTCCTTCCACAGCTTTGCATTTAATTACACAACATTACCATTACTGGAAACATGCTTGGAATATCCTTGATTTCCTTTGCCATGTTAAACTGGATGTCAGAAATGTCTGAAATTTTCATCCTTTTATGGGAGTTTTTATTTTTGTGAAAATCCAGAAATCAGAAGAGTCTATTCTTAAGTCAGGTGTATAAGGTGAATGATCCAATTTAGGAATTGATTTCATAGCCTGAACGTTGCAAACACTGAGTGCATCATGGCTTGAACATTGTCATGATGGATAATCCACTTCTGGAGTCGGCGTTCACAACTTCTCGCCCCTCCTTGAACTTTGTATGTCACTCAAAGACACTTGAATTTTCTTAGCATCTTCACCATATGCCACTTTCAACAGCTCCAACATTTTAGTAGCACTTTGCAGCATGAGCAACACTACATGGCTGGTCTGGGAATTAAATTTTCACGCCTCATACATTAGTTGTGTCAAAGGGGCCATTACTCAAATAAAAGAAAGATGTTAATTTCGTAAAGAGATATTTTATGGAAGAATCTATAAGTAGAAATTGTGGTAATCAAGTAATTTGAACAGAGGGCAATGAATTCAAGATTAAGAAGCAGTGGGGAGAGGGGGCATTCCCACCTGGCACATTTGAAGATCTGAAAAGGACAGAAAATATTAAAATTAGCAAAGATGACCACCATAGAAGAGGAATATAACATTTTAATCACAATGGCAAATTCTTCTCCAAATCCCATATGGCTTAAAAGTTTCCAGAAGATACGCTAGCACAGACTGTCAAAAGCTGTTTCAGAATCAATGGCCTGTAGAACTTTTGAATAGGAGATGGTTGGAGTGACATCACTTATGTGCAGAAAATGCTGGATATTGTCCACTGTTTCTTTTATTAATCCTTATAATAGAGACCAACATGTTGAGGTCCTCATGCATGTTACAGTTTCTATTTGCTTCTTGATGGTGGCATATACGGTGTCACACACATGCGATTAGGGGGCAGTCAAAGGGTCTGACGGAGCGTGAAAACACACCGGAGTGAAGTTTAAGACAGCATATTAATGATTTTCTCTTTTCCTCACCAGAAAAAAAGAAGAACAAAAACCTTCCCAATATATGAAGAACTTCCATGTTTTCATCCGTCCATCCCTGATGACTTCACTTACGATCAACCTCCAATGACATCAATTCTGTCACCTTCTGTTCACGTCACCCCATTCCTTTCGCCTTCTTCTGGTCCAGATTACATAAATTGCTCAGTTTGTCCTTGCTTGGTTGTCAGCTGTTCTCATGAACTTGACTGTGATATCAGTGTATACCGATTTATTTCTTGAACTATGACAGTATATGGGGAAGGCTCCCCAACCCTTAATCTGACTCTCTCACATTTTTTTCTTCACAGTGGCCAGTCCATGCTGTTCAGATTCGGTGGTAAATATTTTGACTGTCCTACTGTCCATACGTAACTCTAACTCATACAATCAGGTTTATGATTGAAAAACTTTACTGCAGTGATGGAAATATCATAAAAAATTCTCACTGGATGCATCAATACTTGACATGCTTTATGCTCTTTCTTTTCTCCATAGATCAGCTCAAGGGACCTTGGTGCGGCAAGGGGCGAATTAGCTGAAAGAACAGTGGTCACAAGCACAGCAAGCAGGCAGGACTCCATACTAAGCTAAACGCTAATCCAAATAGACCAGCCTTCCTTCTGTTTTGCTGGTGCATGTTCAATCTCTGCTCAACGAAATGGATTATTTAAGATTTTGATAAACTACACAGCAGGAAACAAAGGATTGCTGCTTTTTAATCTTCACTGAAATGTGGCTACATGATGGAATTCCAGGTCTGCAGTACAACTCACAGGTCACTTTTTATTTCGAGGTGAAAGAGGCAGTAGGAGATGTAGTAAGAAAAATGATGGTGGTCTGGGTATTTACATCAATGCTAATACTAATCAAGTGCTAGTAGAGCTGCATTACACTGTAAACTGCCCACCTCAAAGGTTTTTTATTACTCCTGGCGACTTCTATCAACATTTAGACTTTGAACCAGGGGTGAGAACTGTTTAGATCATGTTTACCCCAACACCAAGGACGCTTGTAAGGTGAAGCCCTGCCACCACCTTGGCAACTCTGACCACATTTCTGTAAAAATAATTCCTGCTTATAAATTTATGCTTAAATGTACTAAACCAAGAAGCTGATTTAAGTATGGCCAGAATATCAGTATAGGTATTGTGTGCGCTGACTGGAATGTATTTAACAAGGCTGCCATGTATGGGGACTCTATTGATTAGGAGGAGTATACAACTTCTGTGATGGATTTTATTAGAAAATACACACAGGATGTTACTTTCTACAAGTGTTATAATAAAAAACAATCAGACACCCTTTCTGAACCTGGCAGATGTCGGGCAGATGTTAAAAGCTCAAGATACTGTCCTTTGTAAATGGAGACAAAGCTGCCATTCTGCCAAAACTGCAGTTCCTCTACCAATATCTGTTGCTTTATGAAGGAATATAAATCCATTTGATGCTGTCTCAGCTCAGAGAATAGTGTCAGATTCTGTTAGCTAGGTTTCAGTAAGAAGACAGAAATCATATATTTTAGTTAAGAGAATATCATTTACCAATGCAGTTTATGTCTAAGTAAGCAAGTATTTAGAAAATAGCATTTCAAACTGCTAAGATGTTTTGAATCAGTTTTATGCTTTCTTATTTTAATTTGATTTAAATTACTATTACATGTAACCCTGGTGGGAGATCTGATTTTAATTCTTGGTCTAATTATACTCTATATTTTGGATTATCAATTAATTTTGAATTTGTTTTATGATTCATTCTATAAGATGCTCAATAGTATGGATTTTGGGAAGCAACTAGAGAACAATAATAGGTGGGCTAAAAGAAAGCTTATGACTTAGTATCAAAAGGCTGATGCCTGGATGGTGCTCTGATCAGTCAGACAAGATGGTACAAACCTCATCTCTCTTAAATAATCCAGGCCTTTTCAAAAAAACATCCCAATTAATAACAAAGGCTATGCTTTTATTTTTACTCCAGGGGCCTCATGTATAAAACCTTGTTTAGATTGTACTCTAAAACATTGTTTATGATCATCACACAAAAGCAGCATATGCCCAAAAAAACGGATTTATAAAATCATACATATGCCATATGGCACACTAACTTCCCTTAATAAATCTCAAATCAACTTAAAACTATGCACATACTTTGAGCCACTTCCTGTCATCTCCCATCGGTAACCATATATGGTGTAAACATGTCCTTTTTGAATATTAAAAATTTATTTAAATATAAAATGTCTCTGAGTGATGTCTTTAGGCAGTAATGCACCATAGAGTCTGGTTTCAGAGCACAACACAGCTGTGAAACTGCCCTGCTTCAAGTAACCAAAATTTGCTTATGGCAACAGACTCTGGACAAACCAGTATATTAATTCTGTTAGACCTCAGTGCATCTTTTGACACTGTCAGACATGACATGGAGAACAAGCTGGGTATCTCTGGCACTGCCTCCCAGTGTTTTAAATCCTATCTGACTGATAAGCAAGAGTTTGTTAGTCTTGGCAACAGCAGATCCAGCTCAGCACCAATTACACAAGGAGTCCCACAGGGCTATGTCCTTTGCCCTCTGCTTTTCTGTATCTATATGCTTCCTCTTGCCCATATTATTCATAGCTTTGGACGTGATTATCATTTTTATGCAGATGATATTCAACTCAGCTTCAATGTTAAAAGCAAAACTTCATCAGAGCTTTCTCAGCTCACAATTTGCCTCAGAGAAATTAAAACCTGGATGGAGCAGAACATTTAAAATTAAATTGCAACAAAACTGAACTCCTGCAAATTAGCACTAAAGCGTAACTTAAGAAAATTAGCTTCTTTATTTTTTTATTTTATTGATTTTTATTAAAATCAATTAACATTCCATACAAATAACTCAAGTTTTACAAAAAAAGGTTTGAAACAACTGCAGTGGGTTGGCACCCTGCCCGGGAATGGTTCCTGCCTTGTGCCCTGTGTTGGCTGGGATTGGCTCCAGCAGACCCCCGTGACCCTGTGTTCGGATTCAGCGGGTTGGAAAATGGATGGATGGATGGTTTGAAACAAATCTACCCCCACCCCTGAGAAAGAGAGCTAGGCCAGCAGTGTAAAACTTAAAGCTAGTAAAAATAAGTAAATAGATAAATTAATAAATGAATAAAGAGAAATGGGGTAAAAGAGGAGAGATAACCTGCTTCCTCAATTTAAATGCTTATTCTAAAATGTTATTGATTAGATCCTGTCAGGTTTTGATCCTCTAAGTGCGAATTAGATTTTTTCCAGTTTCAAATAGTATATAACATCTGTTACCCACTGAGTTAGAATAGGTGAGTTAGGATTCTTCCAGTTGAGGAAGATAAGTCTACGTGCCAACAGTGTAGTAAAGGCAATTACAGTTTGTTTGTCCTTCTCCACTTTAAGCCCATCTGGGAGTACACCAGACACTGTGATTAGTGGATTAGGAGGGATGGTGACACCAATGCTGTCTGAAAGGCATTTAAAGATTTTGGTCCAGAATTATATTAATTTAGTGCAGGCCCAAAACATGTGGCCCAGTGAGGCTGGAACTTGATTGCAGGTTCGCAAGTTGGATCTTGCCCTGGAAACATTTTGGACAATTTTAAACGAGAGAGATGTGCTCGATATATAATTTTGAGTTGAATAATTCTATGCTTTGCGCATATGGAGCTCAAGTGAATTCTCTGCATTGCTACCTTCCACTCCTTTTCTGAGATGTTGAGTGAGAGATTCTTTTCCCACTGTACTCTTGGATATTTGAAGGTGAGGGGCTGTAAAATGGTTTTATATATTATAGAAATGCTGTCTGAGTCCTCAAGATTGATCAATATTTTTTCAGGCATAGAGGTAGGTGGGAGGTGAGGAAAATTGGGCAGGTTCTGTTTAACAAATTTTCTGATTTGTAGGTAGTGAAAGAAATGTGTTGTTGGAAAGTTAAATTTGGAGTGTAATAGTTAGTAGGATGCAAAGACGTTGTCTATGTACAGATCTCTAAGTGATTTAATCCTGAATGTTTTCCAGACATTAAAAACTGCATACGTTTGAGAGGGTGGAAAAAGGTGGTTCTTGTGCAGAGGTGCCACAGATAAAAGCTTCTCTATCTTAAGAAAATTAGCTTCTTCTCAATCACTCTTGACGATGATGTCATTAGACCTTCTTCTAATGCAAGGAATCTCTGCGTCATTTTTGATTATACCCTTTCTTACTCTACCCACATAAACCACATTAAGAAACTTTCTTACTTCCACTTCCATAACATATCCTGTGTTCGCTTTTTTCTCTCCCTTTCTAATGCTGAGAAACTTGTTCATGCTTTTATCATATCCCTCATCAATTATTGTAACTTGCTACTGGCAGGTGCCCCTTCAAATCTTATATCACATCTCTGTGATGATGCGGGTCCTGCTCCATTCTCCCATCTGGCTGCTGGGAGCTCTTGAACCCAACACCGTCGGTAATGTAACCAGATGAGCTGATCACTGAGGACATCACGATACAAGGGGCTGGTGCAAAAATGTGCAAAGTGCTTTTATTAAAAATAACAAAATCAACAGTGTCCAAAAAAATAGCGCAGTGTTGCAAAGTCATTAAATATATATAATCCATTAAAAACAAGTGAAAAACATGGAGGTTAAAAATACAATAAATAGATCTAGTTGAAAATGAGGTTAAAACAATGGCTGGAAGCAATCCTTTTAAAAACAAAGCCCAGTGCCTTCTTTTACTTGCTTCTCCCATCCAGGCTATGCACCAGGGGAGTCATCTACCTGTAGCTGACCTTCACTTATCTGGTCTGGTGGCCTCCCGATCCCTGGCTTCGTTCAGCCCTCCGCCAGACCGTGACTTGGCTTCCCCCATCGGCCAGGATGCTCACACTGGGGTTCCATTCCAAATCTCCGACTCCCGCTGCCTTCCAGGGGCGAGCCAACCTTTTCCCAGTCACTCCTGCTCCACACCAGTGCTCAACAGTAGCAACCACTACCATCAGCCCCCGGGTGTCGGCCAAACACCCTGCTAGGGCTCGCCTCTCCCAGCTGCCTACAAAAATCTGCGAGTCAGTGCTCACTCACTTCCTCTAGCACACACCGGCTCCCTCGCTTCAGCTGCCTTCTTCCTTAACCTCCGTTCCCTCTTTCTTTTTTTCTCCCCCTCCACACTCGCGCTCCTATTATATATAACAGGGACGTGGATCAGATGTGGCGATTAGCAGCTCCCGGCATCAATTACGGATGCAGATGACTCCTCACCTGTGCACTTAAGTGATGACTGCCCGCAATCACGAAATGCCCAGGAACCACTCCGGCAACACCCCCTCTTTAAGTCGCAAGTGCAGCGATTATCTATTTTATAAAAAACTGGCCTTTTCAATCTGGGCTGTGGACCCGCTACACCACAATCTCCAGTTAATTCAAAACTCTGCTGCAAGAGTCCTTACACGAACCAGCAACTGTGAGCACATCACACCTATCCTGCTTCGCCTCCACTGGCTTCCTGTGTCTTACAGGATTGAGTATAAAATTCTACTAATAACCTAAAACGCTTTAAATGGCCTCACACCGGACTAAATCAGTGACCTTCTCCATCACTATCCTCCACTAAGGTCTTCTGATTCTGGCAATCTTGTTGTGCCCCACACTAACTTGCACTCTATGGGCGACAGGGGCTTCAGCTCCATAGCACCCCGACTTTGTAATGACCTCCCTAAATTAATTCGATCAGCTGACTCCATTCATTCTTTTAAAAAACAGCTTAAAACTCATCTGCCCTTTCTTTCAGTTTACTTCTTTGTTCAGATGCTCAGCATAATTTGTGTGTGTGTTATATCTTAATTATGTGATTTGTTCAGGCATTCCTTTTAGTATTGAATTTAGTATTATACTCTGGTTTAATCTTTCTTTAATTCTATTTAATGCTTTTGTGTGTCCTGTGTTTATTTGTTTATTGTTCTATGCAGAGACTACGTGTATCATTATGTTTTAACTGTCTTGAGCATGGGAAAGGTGCTATATCAATAAAATGTATTATTATTATTATTATTAGAGAGTCTAAAACTGCCAAAAAAAGTAAAAGAAGAAGCATTTTCTACAAACCATGGGAGAGCACAGAAAACAACATATCAGTGATTGTGAACTTTAAGTATTACTGACTGAAGAAAAGGGCCCCAAAAACGTTATTTGTAGGTCTCTCTGCAAGAGTATCAAATAAAAGAAAAAATCAAGAGTGGGAGCTGAGAGGAGGTAGCAAAGGCACTGACAGTTTTTTGACACTGACTGTATGGACAGAGCTATAAGATATTAAAACATTAAAAACATTCTTACTGAACATGAAAAAATAAAATAATTTTGCCAAGTAAATGTCAATGTTGCAATACATACTAGTTTCTTTACATGTGTACAATATCAAAAATATGCCATCACACAATGTTGCAAACTTTTGTGGGGATGTACAGCATTGTACCACCTAATGAGTCCAAACACCTGCATCTACCTTTTAACCTCCTTGGTATTAACCCCGAGTGAGACTCAGGGACAGAATTCTATGTAATTACGGCTAAAACCCAAGTCAGACTCTGGATAATGGTTAATGATCTGCTTGACAGTGTAAAGCCCAAATAACTCTCGGGTACTGAATTCTGTTGTGGAATCTAGTGGATAAAATAATATTATGCTACCAAAAATCATGAATATTTCTATGCATTTTGCCACTCTAAGGAAACTCATTGATACTCATGAGAGGGGTGGAGTGTTCAACCATAACACAAAGGCATGTAAACGGGAAGCTGTAAAGTCAGTTCTAAAGAACAAACTGAAACTGAACCATTAGTCAAATCAAGCGATAGTGATGACAATATGAATTGGTATGTGGAGAGTGAAACTGATGCATTCAGCACAGTATAACCAAATCGCTGTGATATGCTTGGTTGATTTTGCTACCTAAATGTTCACTTTCGTACAAATAGGTGCATGACCAAAAGGAAAACTTATTGCAGTCAGATAGGAAGACAAGAATGACAATAGCCCCCTAAGCAATGTTCGCAATGCAGCAACTGTCACTGTTTATGTCAGTGGAGATGTCGATGTCACTAAGCCTTGTAGTGTGGTAGCCTACAATAACATAAGGCGTGTTGATTGTGCAGATTAGGGACTGTCATTCTACCCTCTTGTGTGCAACCAAAAGAACAAAATATGATAAGAAAAGTGTGCAAAAAACATGTACTACATCAGCATTAGAACAGTAGCAGACACTATAGACATACCTTTCCAACTATATTTATTTTGATGTTTTAATATTTACTTTTCTGTTACACATAATAACTTTTTTTCTTATTTTCGTTTTTGACTTCTTTTTCAAGTGTAAACATAACACTGAGGATGCTACTGAACCACTGGTCCATTCTGTCACAGATCATATATGGTAGTGTTTTTCATTATATCTCCTCTTTTGTGGCATATCCACTGTCACCTGAAAAGAAGATTATACTAGTTGTCTATAATGTACTAAACTTAATTGCAATCCTGTCAATTAGACTTACTTACCAAGAAGCCAATCATCACACACAGCATGATTTCTGCTTCCCACAGTACTACAGTGTATTTCAGAAAATAAAGGAATTATGAGTTGAACAACAACATATACATATGAGATACATATGAGTCTCAAATATAAGTTTTACATTGATTGAATGAAATTACTTTCTGTTTAGGAAAGTAAATACATCTGTGATGGTACCGTTATCACAACATGTGTGCAGGCAATTGCTCTAATTATATTTGGAAAATCAGCAATAGCTGCAAATTGCCTTTTGATTGTGACTTGCTCAAGAGATATTGCATTTATCTGGGTAGCACTGGGTAGACTGAGAAATGTATGACTGGTCAGCCAGTACATAATGAAAAGTGTCCGTCACCAAATAACATATGACTGTTAAAATCAATACTGGAGCAAGGATTTCATGATTTCTGTGTGATTGTCTCTATAATGTAGTCTCCAATTCAGCACAGACCTCCAACAGGATGGCTCTAGGAAGTCTAAATTGGGTTATAAGCCAGTCATCATCATGAGCGAAAAAAATCATTACAATTCCTGAAAACTTGCTTTTGCCTGCCATAGGCAATATCCTCTAAAACAGCTAATGCTACCATTACTGGTTATGATGTACAACACACCCTTTTATAGACAGAATAGCTGGCTACACGCTAAGGAAATTAATATTAAGCATATGCATTAGGTATTATTACCAACACTAAAGACATTTGCATCGAGAGAACATGTCAGTTATCATAAGTAGTTCAAGAACATATGAAGGAGACTGAAATGTCATTGAGATGCAAAATTAAGTGAGATTTTCTGTTCACTTCACTGTATTGTTCCCTGAAGTCACTAAAATGCCAACACCAAAAAAGTCTGTATAGCACTTATGGATGGTCAAAACATGTTGTAACTTTAAGCCAAGTTCCACGGCAATTTCATGTTTTATAAATGCAGAACTTTTCTTAACAAGTGGCTTATGCACGTTTCTGAGCCTAAGTAAGTTTATTACATGAGGCCCCAGGTTTCTAGCCAGCACTGAAGGTACAAAATCCGCTGTAGACCACATCTACTCTACTATATGTAATATTGGTAAGCAGCCAGATACAAATAAGTTTTGATATTTTTGTTTAGCTTCGGTGGAAAAAGAAGTTTTTCTTTAATTTCTCAGATTGCTTCAAAATAACATGGTGCTGACTAATGTTGATCGCAGAAATTTGCCAAGAATCTTTAGCAACAAATATTCTGTATTTGCCAGCAACCTTCTATGAATTTACTGGAAATTCGTCCTGTGGCATAAGCAAATGTTTTTTCCCTAGCACCTCATGATGCTTTGTGAAGCCAGTGTGATGACACAGAGCTGCAGCAGTCATGTGCAGAACTTTCCAGCATACTGTAAGAATGTTGTGGAGCTGCTTTGGGCTTGCATAGCATCACCACCCTATCAGCCTTCCACCCTGCATGTGTTTAAAAAAAAAAAACTTGCAGTATTTTCATTTGAGGGGTACATTAGCTGACCATAATGTGAATATTGTGTAAACTGCTACTGACAATATATCACTGATCTATGTCACATGGCTAATTATGCATGCAAATTAGCTATGTGCCTAGCTATGATCTCAAAATAAGCCTTAAAGGAACCCTCTCTTGACTTTCATGGGAAAGAAAACACATGCGATCCTGTGAAATAAATGCAAAAGATGTATTACTTTTTACAAAGTGTTTCTATGTTCTTCATGGAAGAAAAGAATGCAAAACATCTGAACAAAGATTAGAAACAATAAAAACATTCAAGCTTTGCCCGAAGCTAGGACTTCATACAATGGAGTGAGCCTGCACTTTGTTGCACAGCTAATGTGCTCAAAAAGACTGGAACTTTGTGAGCATAGTTATATATATTCACGGCATTCGTAGTCTGTGTCACAATCTGATTGTATGGGTGGTTACTTACCAGGTAACGCTTGTGGTTGGTCAGCAATCTGCTAACATCCGCCACGGTGCCCTCAGTTTGTGAGGAGCAGATCATAGAATGGTTGAAATAGTTTTACTGTCAAATAAATGCAAAGAGTACACGACACGTGTTTCGCCCTCATTCTGGGCTCATCAGGTGTACACACTCCACTGCACTCCCTCTCGGGAATCGAACCTCGGACGTCAGCGCCAGAGGCGATGCCCCTAACGTTGAGCCACGGCGTGTGGTTCGTTTATTTGACAGCATGTAGATCGGGGTAATTACATTCACGGCATTCGTAGTCTGTGTCACAATCTGATTGTATGGGTGGTTACCTACCAGGTAACACTTGTGGTTGGTCAGCAATCTGCTAACATCCGCCACGGTGCCCTCAGTTTGTGAGGAGCAGATCATAGAATGGTTGAAATAGTTTTACTGTCAAATAAATGCAAAGAGTACACGACACGTGTTTCGCCCTCATTCTGGGTATATATACATGGCATTCGTAGTCTGAATCACAATCTGATTGTATGGGTGGTTATCTACCAGGTAACGCTTGTGGTTGGTCAGCAAGTCAGCTAACATCCGCCACGGTGCCCTCTTTCAGTTGCGAGAAGCAGATCATAGAATGGTTGAAATAGTTTTACTGTCAAATAATGCAAAGAGTACGCGACACGTGTTTCGCCCTAATTCTGGGCTCATCTGGCGTACACACTCACTGCACCCCCCTCTCGGGGAACCGAACCTCGGACGTCAGCGCCAGAGGCGAAGCCTCTAACGTTGCGCCACTGTGTGTGGTTCGTTCATTTGACAGCATGTAGATTGGGGTAATTACATTCATGGCATTCGTAGAGGTAACCACCCATACAATCAGATTGTGATTCAGACTACGAATGCCATGAATGTAATTACCCCGATCTACATGCTGTCAAATGAACGAAGCACATGCCATGGCGCAACATTAGAGGCTTCACCTCAATGCACCTAAACTGCATGTCTTTGGACTGTGGGAGGAAACCGGGGTACCTGGATGAAACCCACACAGACACGGGGCAAACTTGCAAACTCCACGCAGGGAGACCCGGGAAGCGAACCCGGGTCTCCTAACTGCAAGGCAACAGCGCTACCCACTACGCCACCGTGCCGCCCATTGTAATATATACACAGTATATACAGAATAAAGATAGAGAGTTGTTTCCATTTATGGGCCACTGACCTGCATATAATATTAAGAAACTAAATAAACAAATTGCATAACACTTATTCCAGTCAACCACAGACATTTCTCAGAATAAGAAAATGACTCTTATAGTTAAATTATGTTTGAAGTTTTGGAATGAAAAGGCTATTTTCTTACAATTTGTTATTAATCTAGATCTGCATTTCATTCTCCATAGAGTATAGTCAAATTACTAAAGAAGTACCGGCTACTGCTCTGGTGCATGTATGATATTTATTATTTACTACCATGAATGAATCCCATTTTGAAGAGCTGTCAAGTCTTAACCATTCACAAACCTTGACTGATTGCAAGCTCGTGTCTTCACCCTTCAATTACAAAATCAAAAAGCTGCTGCACCGAGACAAGGACATTTGTAGTGGATTGGAGTTAAAAAAAAGCAAGCTGGTCAACGTGAGAAAGCAAACAAGGGAGAGTAGTTCTGACAATAATTGCCCTGTCATGGTTGAGCAAATTTGCTGACTTTCATTCAAGTAAAATTCTGAGGAGTAAAAGCTCAAAGATTGTATATCTTGGCTAAACCTGACCTTTTGGGAAATACTCTTTTAACCACTTTACGAAATGAGGGCAGATTATTAAAGGGATTTGCTACAAAGCATGTCAACATTTACCACTGTGGCAGAAGAGATATTTTTAACAAAACATCCAACTTTTTTGAATATAGGATGCCACCAGAAAATTTTTGAAAAGCATGAAGGAACATATTGTTACATGTTATAAAAGGATTAGACTCATACAATGATTGTTGTGAGAATGGAGTGCTGGTTGATATAAGTAAATTGTACTTGGTATGCTTCAGTGACAAACCTAATCTAAATATTAAATAAATCCTTAAACTTGACATAATCAGGCACTCAATGGTGCATGTTATGAGAATCTTCATAATTTTGAAGAGAATACTTATGATAATTGTACAACATCCTTTTTATATATTAAAACTTTTTTGGGGCACTGCCACCACATTTCAGTAACCTCCTAGACTCAATTCAAGCTTCTAATGTGCAAAAACTGGTAACTTGTTGTGCCATTACTGCACCTTCCAATACATCTTCAGTTTGTTTTACATTACATGACAAACTAACTTCAGTTGTAACATGTACTGGTGGTAGATTGTCATTTGTTAAAAAAGAATAATTAGTTGAAAAGTTTGTCAGATATTTCTTGAAATTCTGATGATTTAGCGTATGTAAAGTAGATAAAAAATATTGGTCCATTTTGCTTCTTCACCTGGTGCAAAATGAGCTGGGAGCACAGGGGGTACAGTATGATGCTGTTGAGACCAAAGAGCCTGTTCCGCTTTTGTTTCATGGAGGAACTAGAAGTGCATCTGTCTAGACATGGCAAGGTGGGCATGCTAGGCCAAGCCAGCTCCTGAAGGTACAGAATTAGACAAACATTTCTGGTCAAGTAGTCCTGGGAGGATACAAAATGGGTTGGCTGCATTTTATTTCACAAATTATACAGTAAGTAAGCACTTCTTAATTTTCATAACTAGGATTGTTGCCTTTTAGGGATAATATACATTGAATTAAAAAATACACTTACCCTACTCTGTTAATTTGGGTGGATAAAAATGCCTCAAGAACAAAACTTTATTATAAGTTAAATATTCTTCACTTCTGAAGGTAAACAGTCATACAGTGGTCCCATCTCATGGTTTTCCGCACACCACCTAGTGATCACAATGTGTAATAAGAAAAATGTATAAAAATGGAGTCAGTGAAAATTCTCTTAGAGAATTCAAGCAAAAAGATTTGGCTTGTCTTAAAATAAGCAATCTTACAGTGGTTTCAACTCATGGTCTTTCAGGTGTCCTTAGAGGTGGCAGTTGTTAAAAGGGGACTGAGACACCATCTAGAGAAGACAGAAAAAACAACTTCTCTACAATTTAATTAATAAAATCCATGCTACATTCTCCATGTATCTGTCAGACCAACTCTCCTTCTGTGCATACTGGGTGCCCCTAATCTACCACAAATATAACAAATTCATATTATCATTATGCCCAGTTATATGTTCAATTGGTTATGCTGAGAACATTTTCACAGAGCTTTTATTTATTATCATTATTAGCCATCCATCCGTTTACTGACATTTGCTTAATTTAATTTTAAGGTTTGCAGAGTGCCAGTGCCTACTACATCATTAACCAATGGTAATGATTATTATTAACAGTTCTGATTATTATTTTATGGTTTATTTATTTTTGTAAAAATACTGTTTCTTAGGACCCCATCCATTTTTTAACTGTAAATCAAAAATTTAATCTAAATGTTTCTGGATCACTAAGGCTTGTAGGCAGGTTGCCATACATTGGAGAATACAATTTGAAAAAAGTTGCAGAATTATTGACTCTCCCTTTCAGACAAGTGGTGTTGTGATATATTTCCCACAATGCTCCCCTTTTTGTCTTTCCAATAGTATAATTGGAAAGGGTATTAGAATTGATTTTGGTTCTTGTTTAGACCAGCCTTCAACACAGCACAGTCACAAAAACAGGGAATTCAAACTGACAGATAATTAAATTGGAAAGGAAATAATGTGACCTGAACTAAGACATGTGCAGGATACATCAAATCACATCTTTCTCTTAATGTAGACACTGCACATTGGCATTTCTGTTGAAAGTTCCACCTCTCTTCTGAATCCTGCGTTAAAAGAAAAACAACTAAGCCAAGATCGACTTTATATCAGCTTTGCTCAAGCTTTATTTTTGGTCATTTCTTACCATGCTGGTGAACGTTTAAGACAAGCTACTCCAATGTTCTGGTTTCTTTTTCCACTTGAGGTTCTCTATATTCATAGTAAAGTTAAACTGGATCATCGCCAATCAGCAAATAAAGTTTCTTTGGCTCAACAACCATCTGAGTTAAGTGTTTCCGTTGTCTGCTGGCCACTGTAAATATCGCTGATAAACAGTTGCATCTAATCCAGATAGTTCTATGAATTTTTTTTTTCATATTTTATTTTACAAATATCCACATTGATGACTTCTACTTCTTTCGGCTGCTCCCGTTAGGGGTTGCCACAGCAGATCATCTTTCTCCATATGTTATCATTTGGAACTACGGACTGGGATATCCTGGAGGAATCATATAGTGAGAACATTGAGGAGGTTGTTGACTGTACTACTGACTACATCAACTTCTGTATGGACATTGTAGTTCCAGTAAGAACAGTACGCTGCTATGCTAACAACAAGCCATGGATTACGAGTGACATCAAGGGCCTTTTGAACCAGAAGAAAAGGGCTTTTAAAGGCGGTGATCAGCATGAGCTCAAGCGTGTGCAGAAGGAACTCCGAGTCCAGCTCAGGGTGGCGAAGGAGCAGTACAGGAGAAAGCTGGAGCAAAAGTTGCAGAATAATGGCATGAAGGAAGTGTGAGATGGGATGAAGATCATCACTGGCTGCAACTTGAAGCGGGGTGCCTCCATCGAGAGAGACAGGGACAAAGCAAACTTGATGAACAATTTTTTTAGCAGGTTTGACCACCCTACCCCACTCTCACTCTCACCTCAGAGTACTGCATCCTCCACCCATCCTTCTGCTGATACCAGCATAGGAGAGAGTTTTCCCTCACCCACAATTACACTAGCCCAGGTATGTAGAGAGCTGAAGAGACTTCGTGCCAGCAAAACAGTGGGTCCAGATGGAGTATTGCCACGACTGCTGAAAGCCTGTGTGTTGGAGCTGGGGAGTCCTCTACAGCACATCTTCAACCTGAGCCTGGAACAGGGGAGAGTCCCGAGGCTTTGGAAAACATCTTGCATCACCCCAGTCCCAAAGGTATCACATCCTGGGGAGCTGAATGACTTCAGGCCTGTCGCCCTGACGTCACATGTGATAAAGACCATGGAGCGACTGCTGCTTCACCACCTGAGGCCACAGGTCCACCACGCCCTCGACCCTCTGCAGTTCGCATACCAGGAGAAGGTGGGAGCGGAGGATGCCATCATCTACATGCTACACCAATCCCTCTCCCACTTGGACAGAGGTAGTGGTGCAGTAAGAATTATGTTTCTGGACTTCTCTAGCGCCTTCAACACCATCCAACCTCTGCTCCTTAGGGACAAGCTGACAGAGATGGAAGTAGATTCATACCTAGTGGCATGGATCGTGAACTATTTTTCAGATATACCTCAGTATGTGTGTCTCGGGGACTGCAGGTCTGATATTGTGGTCAGCAGCACAGGAGTGCCACAGGGGACTGTACTCTCTTCGGTCCTGTTCAGCCTATATACATCGGACTTCCAATACAACTTGGAGTCCTGCCATGTGTAAAAGTTTGCTGACGACACTGCTATCGTGGGCTGCATCAGGAGTGGGCAGGAGGAGAAGTATAGAAACCTAATCAAGGACTTTGTTAAATGGTGTGACTCAAACCACCTATAACTCAACACCAGTAAAACCAAAGAGCTGGTGGTGGATTTTAGGAGGCCCAGGCCCCTCACGGACCCCATGATTATCAGAGGTGACTGTGCGCAGAGGGTACAGACCTAAAAATACCTGGGAGTGCAGCTGGATGATAAACTGGACTGGACTGCCGATACTGATGCTCTGTGCAAGAGAGGACAAAGCCGACTATACTTCCTTAGAAGGCTGGCGTCCTTCAACATCTGCAATAAGGTGCTGCAGATGTTCTATCAAACAGTTGTTGCAAGCGCCCTCTTCTACACGGAGGTGTGCTGGGGAGGCAGCGTAAAGAAGAGGGACGCCTCACGCCTGGACAAACTGGTGAGGAAGGCAGGCTCTATTGTAGGCACGGAGCTGGACAGTCTGACATCTGTGGCAGAGTGACGGGCGCTGAGCAGGCTCCTATCAATCATGGAGAATCCACTGAATCCACTGAACAGTATCATCTCCAGACAGAGGAGCAGCTTCAGCGACAGACTGCTGTCACTGTCCTGCTCCACTGACAGACTGAGAAGATTGTTCCTCCCCCACACTATGCGACTTTTCAATTCCACGGGGGGTAAAGTTAACATTATACAATGTTATTGACTGTTATACCTGCCTTGCACTCTCCACCTTGCATTTTTTAATTTGCACTGCATTTTTATCACTCTTCAATTAATATTGTTTTTGTCAGTATGCTGCTACTGGAGTATGTGAATTTCCCCTTGGGGATAAATAAAGCATCTATCTATCTATCTATCTATCTATCTATCTATCTATCTATCTATCTATCTATCTATCTATCTATCTATCTATCTATCTATCTATCTATCTATCTATCTATCTATCTATCTATCTATCTATCTATCTATCTATCATTGTACTGAGAGCACATAACAATAATCTTAACTTCACTTAACTTGACTAAAATGGTCTCTGTATCTCTTTATTCAGATAACTCACTCCATCATCTAGTCATCCACATAGGTGACTGTGAGTTAAAATAATGTGATAAGAAAATGTTTTAAATTGAATTACTATTATTGGAGAGTGGAACTTTATGGGAAAATATACAACTAGTATAAAGTGATTGAATCACTGCTTATTTATATTTTTTGTTCATCCTGTGTAATTACAAAGTGTAATTTTAGAAAGTTTTTGAAAGCTTTGTTAAATTTATTCAAAGAATTCAACATTTAGAGAGACAACATGTCAATCTAAAGTATCCCATCAGAAGTCTTGACTTAAACAGAGATCGTCAAGGAGGCTGAGAATGAATATTTTCTTTTTTATTTATTTATTTTCATTTGCTTTATTAATGTCAGTGTTTATTCAGTTCTGTTCTACAACAACAAGTAAGTTTCAAGATGTCAGTTTGTTTCAAAGATTTACTTTCACATGGTTCTGTTTCCAGTAGGATCAACATGACAGCCAAAGCCATCCAAGGTGCAGTTTTAATCAGTTACAAAGTAAACCGTGCCAATTCTGATGAATTGGGGCACCTCCATTTCTACTTCCCACTTGAGCTACTAGATGAAGGGTTTCACTGGGATATGGCCTAGGGTGACAACTGAGGTGGCACCAGCTCTTTTTAAATCATTTTCAAATGACTCAGATCTCTTCTATCATTTTCTTCCACATCTTCAGACTATTCACTGAGGTTTCTGGTTTTCTCAGGTTTCTTGGGACAGTCTCCTATATTTACACCATATTGCAATGAAGCAAGTGCTTTATCAACACTGGGTTGGCCAACCAATCGATTAAAAAAAAAATCTTTTTACTAATGGGGATGAGCATGGCTCCAACTCAACAGACTAACATGCAGATGTGGGAAGAGGAAGGACAAAACCTTCTCTGGGCTGCCCTGTCCAGTGCTGTGGAATATTTCAAGGAAGTAACCTGAACCTGGGACTTCGGGTCTGTTGCTGGCCCCTCCCTTAACGTGTAGCTGGGTCCTAGTCCCTTCCATCGGTATCTATTTCTGGGCAACACCAACTGCACTGTAGTCTCGTGATTAGAGGGGGAAGAAAAATAAAAGAGGGGGCCACACTATTGCATTTAGGGATTGTCATTTGCTTGTGCTAAAGTGCCTTCCTTTAAATGGATTTTGATCCTTTAGCCTGCCACTTGAATTTGCTTTATGTCTACTGATTTTGTTACTTTTTCAGTGCTTCATCTGATTGTGCCTTTTTAATGCCCTGCTTGTTTTTTGACATTGATGGAGGTATTGCAGACTTAAACACAGTATTTCTTTTATTCTCACCTGTTCATTATGCCTGCCATACAGAATGCTTATCTGGGTCTCCCATCGCACCAGATGGGCTGCCTGCCAAGTGTAATGGGGCAATACTCTACTCTCCTGGCTCAGCTTCCCTGACATGGAGGTTGATCTCAAGGGTGCAGCTGACTTACTAAAATAAACAACGGTTTCTCTCATTTTGGAGTAAAAACTGCTCTATTAAGTGGTACTTCAGGATTTCTGAGCTCTTCCTTCTGTCACAGAGAGTAAAATATGAATCTTTCACAAAAAGCTTCTTTTTGATATTTTGTTCATTAGATAGTATTTTAACATAAAAGACTCCCAAGGATTGTGACCTTGTCGTAATGGTGGTGGAGCGTGGGAGTGAACTACAGGGTCCTTGAATTACTTAATTACAAGGCCTTGGCCATCAAGTCTGATGTAAGGGGTAAAAAACAAATAAAGCAACATTGAACTACTGTATGATACTGGGACTCTAGGTGTATTCTGTAGACACATCTACAAGAGGTGCTTATTGGAGAGTGCCTAGCAGTCCAACTGCCTATGTAAACTGGCTGGTACTGTGAAGTTAGCGATGTTCATGCATGAGTAAGGCTTTGCTTTATAACTTCCAAAAATTATACATTTAACCACAAACATCTGACCTGAGAATGATATAAAGGAGGACAAAAATTCAACAAGAAAAACATTTGAAACATCAAAAATTTTACAATGCTCCTTATTTGAGACATCTCAATGGTAACTGAACTTTACTTATTAATTTTCTTGGAGAATAAGTATACCAAATTTCAACAAAGTCAGTCCTAGGGCAGCTAAGCTGTTTCATGTGGAAAGACAGATATGACAACGACAATAGATGCCTTTTACTTTATATGAGAACAAATGCAAAAAGTATGTATTTAGAAAATGTAAACTTATTCTGTATAACTTTCACATTGCATTCAGAGACTTATTTAACTGATTTGAAAGTTACATCATTTTACATTGTTTAATTACTTCAGAGTCAGTTAACACATTTTCGCTTATTAAATATTTAATTATTTAAAATAACAGCATTAATAGAATAAAATTACCTGCATTAGTAGACTACATTAAATACATGCTTTTTAACAGTGCTTTACAATGTAATGTATTTAGAAACAAAGCCCAAAAAGACTTGGTGACTCAGTAGCCTTCACAGACAGTAGATTTCAACTCTGGTGATGTAAATATAGCATTGGTAGATGTGCTACAGTTAGATGTTGGTTGTGGAAGGTCTGTAACTAATTATAGTTAAAATTTCTTAATTTCAAGATATCAGTGTTGGCTACTGTAGACCATGATGGAGAGCAGGTCTGGAGCATGGACAATAAATTATAGTGTCAGAGGAATACTAAGTCATTACAATGTGCAGATAATGAGGCCTTAAAGTTCCTTTCATGAAACATAAATTCTAAGTACATATTTGTTCACTCTGTAAATACTGAGGGATGCTTACATAATTCCTTTCCTCTTACATTAATTTCTAGATAAGTAACTTTTTATTTTTAAGTTACCCCAAGGCAGAAGGAGAAGTGAACTGGTGTACAAGTGTCCTTGGGTCTTTCTCACCACCGGACTAATTTCCTTTGATGACCTGTTTTCCCATCGGGGAGGCTGTTGGAGGTGTAAAAAAGGAATAGCTACAAAATATACACATTGAAGTGACCTTTCTCAAGGTAAATTCAAAATAGTATATTAATCATTGATTGAATCAGTCGCACAGAATGTTTCTCTGTTTTAGGTTAGACAAATAGACTAATTTGCAAATTCACCAGTACTTTTTCAATGGGAGGTTTTGAAAATTCAAACTTTTGTGTAACACTCTTTTTATCAGATAGTTCAAAGAAAGTTGAACTTTCTTGACAAATATCCATGAAGAGTGACATAGTGTGCCAAATTTCAAAATTATCAGTCCACTGAGAGCTAAATTGTTTCATACAGATGGATAGGTGGACAGACAGACATGGCAATTGCAGTATGTGTTTTTCGCATTATATACAACTGCACCTAAAAATTATATAGGAGAGATCTGAACTACAATGCTATGGCTTGCAGTTGGAAATCCTATACAATACAATACAATACAATTTATTTTTGTATAGCCGAAAATCACACAAGGAGTGTCGCAATGGGCTTTAACAGGCCCTGCCTTTTGACAGCCCCCCAGCCTTGGCTCTCTAAGTAAACAAGGACAAACTCCCAAAAGAACCTTATAGGGAAAAAATGGAAGAAACCTTGGGAAAGGCAGTTCAAAGAGAAAGCCCTTTCTAGTTAGGTTGAGTGTGCAGTGGGTGTCAAAAAGGAGGTAAATACAATACAATACACAAAACAGAGCACAAGCAATCCTCAATACAATATAATAGCGCAATAGGAATATTACAAGTACAGAGCAGAATTCAACAGGAGATGATATTACATACTACGATTTGGATTTGTTCAGAGTCCTGGAGACCTCGGCCATCAAGCTGCCTCCCTCTACTGGCCATTTCACAGCTGACTCAGCACTGGGCTAGCCATTCCGATGAAAGGACACTCTACCCGATGATTCCTGCGATCCTCCATCAGAGTTGACTTTACCTTCGGCAGGCAGAACAATTTGGTAGGTGGGCACTGGCACCAAGTGCCACATTTGAGTACTGAGAAGAGAAACAGAATAGGTGAGGGTTAATAACAAATTATAACTTTCATATTACTTATGTTGTAGTGCTAATGACTAACAACAGAGATGAAGTCTGCACAATTAATCAGCAGCTCTAGACAGGATATGCTAAACTGAAGTAGTGAGCCTTCAGCTGGAATTTGAAAGATGAGACCGAAGGGGCATCTCTTATAGTAGCAGGCTGACCATTCCACAGTTTAGGGGCCCTGTAACTAAAAGCTTGACCTCCCACTGTTATTTTATTAATCCTTGGAATCAAAGGAGACCGGCATCTTGAGATCTTAATATATGTTCTGGTTCCATGATAAGTTCAGACAAGTAAGCTGGACCTTGGCCATTTAAGGCTTTATATGTTAAAAGGGGGATTTTGAAATCTGCCCTAAACTTAACCGGGAGCCAGTGTAAGGATTTAAGAACTGGAGTTATGTGTTTGTATTTTCTTGTTCTTGTAATAATTCTTGAAGCAGCATATTGGATTAACTGGAAGCTGTATAAAGAACAATTTAAACATCCATTGAACATTGCATTGCAGTACTCTATCCTAGCAGAAATAAATGCATGAATTAATTTCTCAGAATCCCGCTTATTTAGAAAATGCCTTCATTTCCCAACATTTTTAAGATGGAAGAGGTTTGCACTGAGATCTTACATCATAAATTTCCTGTCCTCTGGGGTATTCTTCATATATTCTTCAACATACAGTACAGTAAACCAGCACTAACATTCAGCTTTCCAACTATTAAATGTAAAACATTTTTACAGTTTTCTTCACTTTTCTCAACTGGATGGATTTTACTGTGCCTCAGGGCAATGGAATTAGTGAAAACTATTTTCCATTAAGATGTCTGTAAACTTCAAAGAATTTCTTGTATGTCACTTAATGAGTCCATCAAGACATGAAGATATCAATAGTGTAACTATATGGTAGTGCAACTGTGTCTGAACCTGAGTGGGACAAGCTCTTTAGGTGGCCACATACTGTCTGAGGCCATGGGAATACCTGGAGAAGACAACTATTAAAGCAGTCCTTAAGCAGTGTGTGTGGGCTGGCGCAGACACAGCACTTAGAGAACACTACATGTCTCCTGGTTGTTGAAGCTCATTGGCATCAATGCATGGCTGTCAAAGAGCTTCAGATTAGGACTTTGGCCTTGGATCAGCTTGGAGCTGGGGACTAGTGTGGCAGACTGGGTGCTTCTGACACCCAGATGAGCAGAGTGAGGTGGAGCCGGGTGGTATTTATGAGTGGAAAAAGCAGTGTGGTGCGTGTTGAACCGTTGAAGACCTGGATGGTGTGGCATAAGAAGCCACTGTAAATCAACAGTTGTTTTTAAGGCCACTGACTACCAGCCTGGCATAAAGTTGCCTAATTCATTCCTCTGTCTGTCACACCATCCATTTCATAACAATATATTTTTATTACGCCAACTCTTGCATCAACAGAGGAAGGCAGGAAACAAGAACAGCAGCAGCAATAT
The DNA here is from genome assembly GCF_900747795.2 of Erpetoichthys calabaricus. Lineage (NCBI taxonomy): Eukaryota > Metazoa > Chordata > Cladistia > Polypteriformes > Polypteridae > Erpetoichthys > Erpetoichthys calabaricus. The sequence continues at coordinate 295,080,270 of NC_041394.2, forward strand.
GTCAGGAATAAATAAATGTGCCAGTGTGGTTCTTCAGAGCAATGCCATAGGGAACATTTTTGTTTGCCAAAAGACCCATTCACATAAAGATTCCAGAAGGAACTTTTACTTATTTAGATTTGCAACAGGCTCCATACAGTAAATAACCATGCATTGATGGTAACAGATTTTTGAAATAAAAATGGGTCGTAATTTTAAAAGGAATCTTGCTACATACACCAACACATCAAAGTTCAGGTTTTCTTAATCTGTTAATCTCCTGATAGGAAGCCTACCATACATTAAAGATTTCAGTTTTTTTCTACATACAGGTGGTCGTCGACTTACGGCCATGTTTGGTTCCAACAGACTGGCTGCAAGTCGATCTGGAAGGAAGATGGACCAGTTAATGTATTCAAACCTGACCGTATGTATAGTACAGTCCATTAAGTCAAATTTTTTGTTTTATATCCTTTTTATCATCATTCGTAGCATACTGTGTAGATTTTCTATCTTTTTTTGTGATTTTTTAAAATTGTATTGTTTTTTTCATTATTACTGTTGCCTGCATGGGTGCTGAATCTTTAATAGCTTCACGAATCCTTTCTTTGTCTGTGTTATGTTATGTCATCAGTGTGAGCCTCTCCCAGTGTTCCTTGTGTTAATTGTGAGAGAAGGAACTGTACTGGCAGTGTGAGCACTCATATGTCTTAAGTTTAAACACTTCAGCCTGTTAATAATAAACATTTACAGATAAATTAGTTCAGTGTGGTTTCATTACCCCTTCGTGGCGGTTCTCATGAAGTGAAACATCGTGAGTCACAACGCAGAAACTTCAGATTAAATGGATTCAAAACCCGAGCACAGAAATACAGTGTGTGCCTTGAACACCTGTTAGAATGGGATAACTTAAAGTCACATGCGATCACATTTGCTTTCCTTTCTCCCTCATACTGCTTGATCACCTTCATTTTTGTGCCAAGATAAATTACCTTTTTATCCTGTAATTGTAAGTCAAATGTAACTGGACATAGTCGAAACTGCTGCAGGTAATAAACGTAGATTGAGATGAATGAGTCATGGCATACATAGCTGCCGTGGTGTAAACTGTCGTTTGCCCATGAGACACTGTAGTCGTCATAAGCGAATGGGTATAAGATGCATCGGTCGTAAGTCGAAGACATCCTGTATCAGAAAGCTTTTGAACTTCATGTCCAAGCAACCCTTCCCAGAATGAAATGGTGCTTTATCAAGCAATAGTTGTATGAGGAACCACACAAACTAGGAAATGACCAAATAGTGCTATTAATGATTCATTATTTTTAACAATGCAGTATGAGCTGACATTCCATTATTCAAATAGGTAGCTTCAGTGACAGCTTTAGGGAGCCTATGAAAAGGGCAAAAGAATCAGATTATATTATCAACATCCTAATGTTTTGTAGTTGTGGCCAGCTCCTTAGGATCCACTTTCCACCATGTTCATTTCTCAGGGCCCCGGAGTCCTTTCACCACGACTGCAAGTCTCTGGTAACTTTCTCCACCTGCGCTCCTTCTTGTCTCCTTCTTCCCAGGGATCCTCTTCACACAGACTGCTCCCTGCTCTCACCTCCTGCTGGAAACACCAGACTGGCACGTAGTCGTTGCGCTCCTATTTAAAGCCGTGGAACAGACGGGATGCTTCTAGAGAGTTCACTGTCAATCAGGTAGTGAGCTCCAATCCGTCTGTAAAGTCTTAGTCGCCAGCATTAAACAGTGACGTAGCTGCGCTTTTGACGGCTCGCCGCTTCAGTACTGGGAAGTTACAGCAAGAGTATTAAAACTGCATCTACAGCATGGGACAGTAATGCCGGCGTTCTTTACGTCACTTATTAATATTTAACATTCTTGTTTCTGTATTTTAATGTGCACGGTTATTTAAAAATATGTATCAATTACTGAGAAGTGATACATCTATAAAAGGGCTGAGGCTGAAAGAGGTAGGATGTTGAAAAATATAAGAATACGTATCATTTTTCTGTTTAACGCCAACCATGCACTTTGTGAACCGACCAAACTTTAAAAATTGTTGTATTTCATGGCATACGAAAACCTTGAGCTAATACAGTCCAACGTCGATGATGTGCCGTTTTGCAATAGCTGAATGACAATTTTGATGTCTTTACTCTTTATTAATTGTAGTTGATGAGGACGAAATTAATAAAACATGGATTCCTGTTCCATTTATTATCACACAACTAAGGGTTTGTAAGTCACTTTGGATAAACATGATTCCTAAATGAATAGATGACAATTTGCACTGGGTGTTTGCATGCACTCTTCGGATTCCTATTTCACATTCGTGTTAAAAGATTATATGCACCGGTGTTATACTCTGATCTCACGCACAGTTTATAAGCAGTTATACAGCACATGAGCATTGCCACGGCACAAAAACCGTTGCAGATAATAAAGTTTTATATTTTGAGACCATTTTCTGATTCGTGACCAGTCTTACGTGTTGTGTCATTAATACAAAATCAGAGCACAAATCTTGGTTGACGCACCTCAAACTGCCAGTGGAAGGAAATTGGAAGGCGGCCGCTGCAGCATCGATCTTTTTTTTTTTTTTTGGAAGTGCGCCCCCAAGTGGCGACAGGCGAACGCTGGCGCCAGGCACGCTGGTGTGTTTGCTTTGCCAGGGACTGCCACTCCGTGGTTAGTTCGGGAAAAGGAACGCAGCGACAGGCTGAAGAATGAGAGCAGCGGCTCGCATCCTCTGATTCCCAGTTGGAGGTGGTGCCGACTGTGTTCCCTTGAACACTACAAACCTACCATCCTGCGATCAAATGTTTATTTGGCTCATTGAACAATCTGATCGGCTGCCTCTCGCGAAGAACCCACTAGCTGGCAGGTAGGCAGTAACTGCCCATTTTTTACTTTATTTATTATTTCTATTCATATCACTGCGTTTTCTTTTACCAAGTGTGCTTTTTAAATACGTGGCGCTGGCTGGCACTAAGCAATCTCATACGATACGTGCTTTGCTTCCCTGGACGTTGAGTGCCAAGTCACGTAAAGGTGGAAACACCTGTGTGGAGGAATCGGGCGCAACTGGGCATCTTGGTGAGTCGCGCTTTTCACTTTTGGCACCCTGCGTGTTCTCATCGTGCAGAGTGAAACGGTGTCTGAAGAGGTGCGATCGGCCAGTGCGTGAGCTGCTAGGTGGGAAGTGCTCTCCAAATAAAAAATCTGCTTTTCGGGGAAAGGGGGCGGGTGTCTGGGTTAGCAGAGCTCTGCAATTTCCCACCTTCATGACGGTCTACCGATGAGCACGGAACAAGAAGACAGATGCTAGTCGGGTCAAGCCGTGTCTTTCTTGTTAAAATAAATGTTGCGCTTTTAGTGAGAATCTGTTTTTTTTTTTTTACTATTTTGGGTAATGAATGTGTTATACATTTTGGCATGGCGCAGACGGCAATACGGAGGCACGCAAGCAGGTGTATGCTCAATGTTTATTGTCACTGATTTATTAACTGGCTGCTAATACTGGAATATTATTGACGTAGCAGAGACAAGAATAGGTAATCTCTAATAAGTTTGAAAATTACGGGGGGGGTTTCGGGGGGACTGAGCAGGAAATCGTGTGTCAGTCTAGACCACACTAGACAGTGAAGTAAATGTTTTCCTAATTTGCTTTAGAGTGAGTCAAGGATATAAAAAATGGACAATTTAAACGCATTCTTATTTGGTACGTGTCACGGTGCCTTTGAGTGACGGATCTTAATCTAGTTAATTACGGCTTTCGAGTTGTTTGCTTCACGTGTGAATAATTCGGCGACCTTCACGGTTTCCTTTTTCGCAAGCGCAAACATTTTTATCAGTGTGCGGCGTCCGATCGCTTCGCTGCCAAAGTTGAGACTGTAATCAAATTATTATTGGAGGCAAAGGTGCGTGTGCCCATAGATGGGTGGGTCATTGGAGTGTTAGTTTATAAATTGGAAACGGAAAGACTCACCAATGGATTTGACAGGGAGCAGCAGGTCAGGTGGGCAGTGGTTAGCCTTTGATTTAGTCAGGGCATTGCTATTTAAAGAGACTGACTAATTCATTAGTGTGCCATTGATGAAAAATACAATGTGGTGAAGTAACTGCCAGAGACTGGAATCCCATCCGGGACTGCTTCCTGCAAACTCCAGTGGCTCGATATTGGATCAAGCCAATTTGACAATTACTGGGATACATTGGAAAGAAATAGTGAACTAGAACTTTCTAGCTTTCTTATAGAACATCAACAAATTTAAATCAGTTTAACTGTTTGTTTTAAGGTGGTTAAACCTGCTGCCTCACCCCTCCTGAATCTTGGGTGTAAATCTTAACTTGGACAGAACTCCCTGTCTGGCGTTTGCATGTTCTTCCCTTCTCTGCATTAGTTTTTCCCTGGATGTATTCTAGTTTTCCTCTCATACCATAAGCACATACACTCTTAAAAATGCAGGTGCCAAAGCGGTTCTTCAAAGCGATGCTATAGGTGAATCATTTTTGGTTTCCTAAAGAACCATCCACATCCAGACAGAGCATTTATTTTTTTATAACTGTAATACAGTTGCAAAGCCAGACATTGCAAAGTGGACAGGCCTGAAAACAATTGGGTGGGAAATCAATAAGCCACCAATCAAAGGCAATCGAAGTAAGACTCCAAAGGAAAGGACTAACTCCTCTGAAGTTTAGAGCTGAACTGTTTAATGATGATTGAATAGAATTCTGGGTTACTTGAAGCTTATGTTATGGAAGGGCTTTTCTTCTCAATGAGGGGGTCCTGGCTTCTGAATGTACCCCTCACTGTAGCTTCACCCATACTATACCAGGCTTCATACACAACCACAAACAGATGAGTTTTGTAAAATATCAATGGGTTCATGATTTTAAAATTATTTTTGCTGCATACAATCACACATTTTAAACTTCACTTTTTTTGATCTTTTAGTATTCTGCAAGGAAGCCTACTATCTACTTAAGATTTCTGTTTTGTCTACGTTAGGAACCTTTTCAAAGCCCAAAGAAGCAACTTTATATGCAGACGACACTTTCCAGAATTAAATGGTTCTTTGTCAAGCAATAGTTCTATAAGAAACTAGGCAACCCAGTAAAGTGCCATTAAGGAACCAGCATTTATAAGAGTGTACAAGGACCTGCATTGGAGTGTGAGTCTACCCTGCAATGAACTAGTGCTCCATTCAGGACTGGACCCTAAACTGGATATGGTGATTGGGAAATAGATAACTGAATGGACCTTTTGTTTGTGCTTTTTCTTTTGTCCATTGCTGGGTACAACGATGCTTGCTTATACAGCATCAGCCAATCCAAACCACATGTTTTTTGGATGTGAGAAGGAAAAACTGAAGTGTCCACACCCAGAAGATTCCACAAAGTCATTCATTAGACTGGGATTTGAACCCAGTGGAAATCTTTAAGCCACTCACAAACTATTAATCCTTTTACACACCTGCTTATCTTGAACAGGTCTTGGCAAAGCTGGAGTCTGACCTTGAAGACATCAGGCACAAAGCCCAAACAATCCCTGAACAGGGTGCCAATCCATTGCAGGGTGAACACACTCAAACACGTACACACACACTAGGGCCAGGTCACTTAACCTGCAAGTCTTTAGACTGTTGGAGGATTCTAGAGCACTTGGAGGAAACCCATGCAGACACAGGGAGAACATACAGACTCCACGCAGGGAGCACCTGGGACGTGGACACCTGTCTTATTGTTAGGAGGCAGCAGCACTACCACTGCACCACCATGCCACCCACACACAAACTGATAAATCATAAATGTGCTGCACAGTTGTTTCCTTGTATATTTTTATGACTGGAACATAGACTATTTAAGAGATTAATTTATGGTCACATAGCAAGTCATTGGTGGGGTTTAATCTAGCAGGCAACCTATTTATTACTACTGTTATGTATTTATTTTTATTATATTATTCATATTGGGCAGCACATTGATACAGTGGATTAGTTCTGCTGCCTCATGGATCCAGCATGATGAGCTCAAAATCTGTCCATTTTTGTCTGTCCACTGCGGCGTCCCCACATGCTCACAGCGCCACTTTAGAGGTGTCAGTCAATCTACCTCTGCATGTTGTGATATGAGAAGAAAACTGGGCACGCGGAAGAAAACACAAAAAGGCATGGGCAGAAGGTGTAAACTCAAAACAGACACAGATCAGGACCAGATTTTAACCCAGGAATGGATTCATGAGGCACCGGTGCTATTAGGGTTCAAAATTCATTTTTTCTAAATGAAACTTTAAAGTAGAAATCATTTAAAAATGTATGCCAGAAAAGAAAATCATGTCCCGTTTATGTGGTTTTACTTCTAAAATTGGCAGTATAATTAAACAAAGATTTCAAAGGAAATTAAAAATTTGACTAAAACTAGCATTTGGCAGGAAGAGGGTCAATGAGTGAGCCAATGAAAGAAGTTCTGCATTTAAATGAAATATATAGATCCAAACAGGCAGCATCTACAGACAGAAAAAGATGTTGAAGAAAAATACTAAGTGAACATGTCTTAACTGTTTTCTCATTTCGATTGTGGTTTTCTCCTCTAAATAAAATATGACTGCTCTTTACATTGTCAGCAAATGACTGTTTAAGACATGTGTTGATGAGTGCTTTTACTTTTTTATATATCCTGACTTCATCTTTGATCTGTCTGACTGGCTGAATTGTGTATGTGCAAGCAATGTCCCCTTAATGGTAGCACTGCAAAGCCCTTAACAGAAATAACTCCAGTTACATCAATGTGAATGTTTATTCTTGATTTACACGTTGTGTGGTCAGCGATGGTATTGATCTGACATCTTTTAACGAATGCTGGCGGCGACACTGCCAGTTATCTTTACTTGGGTTTGCTCATGAGTCTAAAAAAGGGAATGCCTCAGCCATAGAAGTTGTAGTGGGTTTATTGACAAATGGAAAAGGAACCCAAGATTGTACAGATTCCAGCAGGAGACATTACCTAAGGCCTGGATTTATACATTTCCTCCCTTGCTCCAGGCAACCTGAATTGGATACAGTGGGTCAGAGGATGGATGGATAATTTAGAGCTCAACTGGATAAAATCAAGTAGAAAAGAGATAGATTGATGGATACTTTGGAATAGAAGTTGTATTGTACAGGATATTTACTTAGTGTTTTAAGTCTCGTACTGTATTAATGGAATAAGGTGCAAAGTGGTTACTATGCTCAAAATTACAGTTTAAATATAGATTAAGAAGACCCAGGATTATTTTTGTCTAAAATATACACTACTGGAGAAGATTAATAAAAGTAAAATTAACATTTGTCTAATCCTTTTTCTGTCCTGTAATGGAATGGCATCCTATGCAAGGTTGTTTCCTGCCTTGAAACCAATGCTGCCAGGATAGGCTTTAGCCTCTGTGATCCTAATTTGGCATTGAGAAAGTATGTGTGTATGTGAAAGAGCCTTCAAATCACAATATGACTACTTCTGTGAACCCTTGTTGGCGCAGTGATGTTAATTGAAGGGCGGCATATTAATGCATAATTTAGAGCAGTTACTGTAACACCCAGGTCCAGGCTTCTGTGTTCAGGTTTCATTCTGTTCACTGCCTATTTGGAGATGGCCCACTCTCCTCAAATCTGAGTTTCCTTGTGTCTTACCCAGGTGCTTTGATGACATTTCTACATCCCAGAAACAGGTATATTAAGTTATTTGGCGTGTGTGGATGAGCATTCCCTGTGATGGATTATCACCCTATCTGTACTTGGTTTCTGCTTTGATCCTGATGCTGCTGAGATAGACTGTGGGCACCATGGTCCTGAAATAGATTACGTTTGTTTAATAATGATCACAGCATCACTTTAGAGTGCAGGTAATCTAATCTACATATTTTTGGGATGTAAGGAAAAAACTAGGGCACCCCGAGGAAAACTTAAAAAGGCACTGGGAGAAGTTGTAAACCCCACTCAGACATGTAATGGGACCTGATTTGAACGTAAGATGATGCATCCATGAGGGTCCATGATGGATGGATTTAGTTTAAATAGCTTACTCAAGGAGCAACAGGTATTGAAGTGGCAGCTTGGTTATTTATAGTCCAAAATTTTAGCTAATCTGCCCGTATGAAATTATATTAATTGTAAATTCACAGATGGGAAAAGTAATTATGATCCTTTGACATAACTCTTAAAAAACCATAAACCCATAGAGTGTAGTGTGACTGGAACAACTGGAGTATTGTGTGATCAAAGAATTAAGGCGAATTTTAAAGATAAGGTTTTTAAAAGACATGAGCATTAAAGGTAGATGTGGATGTTGAGGTGGATGTGTGGAGTTACACAAAAGTCAGAATAAGAAATGAGACAGTCAGAGGTACAACAAAAGTGGGAGAGCTACCTAAGAAAGTACAGGAAAGTAGTTTGAAGTGGTATGGGCATGTGATGAAGAGAGACAGTGAATATGTGGGCAAAAGAATGATGGGAATGGGGGTATTGGGGAAGAGAAAGCAAAGGAGGCAAAAGAGGAGATGGATGGATAAAGTAAAAGAAGGAATAGGGGGGTTGAGTGATGAGAAGGTGCAGAACTGGATGTTTGGAGAAGGTTGTTCAAGAGCATTGACCACACATAGAAGATAAAGAGGAAGAAGAAATCCCTTGTAAAACAGACAAGGAAAGACACAAGAAATGTTGGGGATTTAACTATAATACCCTGTTTATTGCCATGATGTAAACAATCAGAGGGGCAAAAAGTTGCTCTCAGTTCAGTTCTGGTGTCAAGCCAAGTTCTGCTGGTCAAATCATGTTGACTTCCTGTACTGTCTTGCTTTTTTTCTTGTCCTGCAGGGAGGGGCAGATTTGTAGGCAACCCAAAAGTGACGTTAGTTATTTTCCTCGGCCAGTTTCTCTTCTATCCTCAGGAGATAACCAGAGACTATATTAGTAACAGCCCTTAATCTTGTTCTTTCTTCTGGTGTGCCTTCAGATCAGTTCCTATAAGAGACTGACCATGCTTTTATGGTTGACACAATCTATCAATTTGCCAAAAACTCAGAGTCAAGGGGCATGCCAGAGCTTAAGCCAGAAGCAATTCATATGCAAATAGACACCAGGACTGGTCAGTGTGCCAGTTCATTTTATGGCATACTCACACATACACCTATCTTCATTCATACTCATTGAGATGGTAGTAAACCTAAAATGCATGTATATGAGGTGAAAACCAGAATACCACAGAAAAAACACAAGCAGGTACAAGGAGAACATATAAGCTTCACACATGCTGACTAGAGAGAGACTTGAACAGAAGTCTGTGAAGCTGTGAAACAAATGTGCTAACAAGTTTGTCACCCAAATAAGAATCAGCAAGTGCAAAATACAGTAGAAAGCACTTCATCGAAACTATTTAATGAAACATTTGTACCTGACATGATGCAGGTTTATAGGGCCATTATTGTCATGCATATGGAGAACAGTGAAAGTCTTAGTTGCTTGTGCTAATCAACATACAACCTGTCACCACTCTCTGGGTAAGATATTCTATGCAAGTCTTTTTTTTAGAAATAGTTTTAAAATTCCCTTGAAGTAGGAAATGTGGTACAGAAAATATACTGTATTAAATAAATAAAATATAGTCCTAGCCTGTACAAACAGCATACTATGTTAAGCAAGATAGGAACCAACCTGGATAAGGCACCAGTCCATTGCCAGGAACAAACACACAAATATACTCACCCATTCAGACTCAAATGGGAGACAACATTTAACCTAATATGCAGTTTTTGAGATGGGGAGGCAAAGCAGGAGTACCTGGAAATACTGTAACTCCACCCAGATATGAGGAGAAAGTGGGATTTAAAGCTGACAATTGTAAAAAACATATCACATTACAGATCAAAGACATACAGCACTATGTCTCCTTTATTTGAGATGCTCTCTGCAATAGCTCTATATACTGTATCAATATACAGCAGTTATAATAGTGTTTAAAGCATATTAGGTATGTCTTTTAGTTGAACATTCTTGTTTTTAGGTGTGTTTGCATATAATGTGAGAAGTATTTGTTGTGATAGCCATGTCTGTCTGTCTGAATGAAACAACTCGGCCCCCCGTGAAATGATTTTGCTAAAATGTGGCACACTTATTCTTCAAAGAAATTTGTTGAGGCTATTAAATTTTTGTAGAGATATCTGGAACAGAACATGCTCTACAAGGTTTTAAATTTCAAAATCTCCCACTGAAGACCATTGGTAAATCTGTTAAATTGTATATCTTAAAACAGAGAAACATATCATGTGACTTTAGTTGTGAATTGCTGTTTCAGTTTTGCCTTGACAGGCATTACTGTCTATTTTGTATATTTTCCCCTTTTACATGTGATAGACATTATTGATGATAAACAGATCTTCAAGACAAGTAAATAAAACACCAGCATTCTGCATGTGTGGTGTAAGAACTTGCTGCCACAAGCTGTTTCTCCATGCGTGGGCAATCTTGCATCTGCAAGTCCAGCTTGGATAAACTTGTACATCATTAAATTGTTTCTGCTTTATGAAGTTGTCCCAGCTAATTGAAGTCACATGTAAGAGAACCACACGGAGTGAGGTCATCAGTGGAGTCCCTAAGGGGTCTGTCCTTGGGTCATTACTTTTTCTGATTTATACTGTATCTAATGACATTGTTTCTGGTAAAGTTAGTAAACTTGTCCAATTGGAGGGATGGCGGACACTGAGGAGGTAGCAAAAAGAATTCACAAACACCCGGACATTCTTCAGAACTGGGAGAACACTTGGAAAATGGAATTTAATGTTAAAATGTTCAGAGTGCTACACATGGACAAAATGAACATAGATTATAAATATACTGCTCAAAAAATGAAAGGAACACTTTTTAATCAGAGTATATCATCAAATTCCTTTCATTTTTTTGAGCAGTTTATAACATGACAGACACTGTCTTACTGGAAGCAACTTGTGAAATGAATTTAGGGGTTTATGTTGACACAACATTTTCGTCGACTAAGCAATATACAGAAGGAAATTAAAAAGGTAGATAAATGTAGATAATGTTAGGTTATATCATAAAAACTGTTCAATTTAAGTGAAGGGGCATTATGGTCAAACTATATAATGGATTAGAGAGACCTCATCTGGAGTATTGTGTGCAGCTGTGGTCACCACACTACAAGAAAGACATAGCAGCACATGAAGCTGTGCAGAGAAGAGCAACCCAATGCATCCCGGACATATCCTACTGTGACAGACACAAAGAATTAAACCTGTTTAGTCTCGAGCAGAGGAGTCTGTGTGGGGACCTAATCCAGGTATTTAAAGTCCTCAAAGGCATTGATAATGTAGATCCAGCAAAATTCTTTCAGTTTAAGGGTTAATTACGCACACGAGGACATCAGTGGAAATTAAGGGGAAGACTGAAGCCATGAAGTACTTCTTTATACAAAGTGTTGCGGGACTCTGGAACACACTGCCGAGAGGAGCAGGAACCTTGACAACCTTAAAGAAAAATCTGGATGAAATGTTAGGACAATTTAGTTTGTAGTTAAACAAACAGGCTTTATGGACTACATGTTCTCCTCTCATTTGTCAAATATTTTATGTGTCTTGTGTTTCTTATGCAGATCTCCTCGCAATGCTTTAAATTGTAGCAGGTAAATTACAGTAAATGACAGTGAAAATATAAAATGCAAGAAAGGAAAACAAAGGGTTATCTAGATATTAATTAAAATATCCTGTGGCGTGTAAGCCATTATGCACAGAATAAATAAAAATCTACCCAGTATTAACCTTACAATAAGCCAACCATTTTCCGCAGATTATAATGATTCAATATTTCACTGACACTATCAGCGTGCCACATTTACCTAATATCCATAACTGCCAGTTGCTGTAATATAAAGTTATTCCCTATTTTAATAAAAATTATTACGGCCAGACATGCTTGAGCAAAGAAGGAATTCATTACGAAAGTTTTTTTTTTCATTTAGGTTGTGTTAATTGGCAATTGAGAACGAGAGAGAGAGTGGTCCCTGTGAGGGACTGTCCAAGCCCCTTTTCAACCTTTTGCACCCAGTCCTAGTGAGACAACTGCAACTCCTAAATAGATTCTACAACCTACTGTATCTACTGAAATCAGTCCACTGAGGGCTACACTGCCTGCTCAGCCCTTGAATACACTTGAATGTTATGCCATGCATGCATTTTCTAACTTGTTATAAATTAGTATTATGTCAATGCTATTACCATTACGAACACTCATACCCCGATGTACAATTGGTGAAATTTCAGTGAACTGTGTCTTAGGGTCACATGCTTTGAGAACTGGATTGGAGCCAGGCTACAGATAGGACATGGAGAAAGGGTACAGCAGGGATACACACTAAAGCACTGGTAAGATGAGAAACCCTTCAGAAATTTGAGTGTGAAACAAAAGGTCACCTGGGAGCACAGCCTTGCCTTCATGACCTAGGAAAATCAGAATATTTGGTTAAATAGCTTCAGGTATGGAAAACTGGTGGAATATTGTGTCCTTGCTTGGTTCTATGTCAGCTGTAAAAGAGATTTTGCAGTGGATGGGCACTGAGTAGTGCCAGGCCCTAACCAAGGAGTTCAATGCTACCGGGTCAGCGCTAATAGGCACTGTTACAAAGTGGTTGTAGAATTTTTTGGAGCGGACCTTAAAAGCTGATACAGAGCTGGCTATGATTACTTATATGAGCGGAGTAATGGTCAAAGAATTGAACTTTAAACAACAAGATTGCGAGTTCATTTTCTTCTCAGCCTACCTGTGCTGGATTTATAAAACCATACAAGTAAAATATTACACCGTACCCTGTTCTTGTATGTTTCATTGAGTAAGTTCCTTTTACCAAAAACACTAAAGCCAAGAGTCACAGGGAATGGAAGAAAGGTTCTTCAGTGCTGTAAAAAAATGTATATTTTATATTTTGAGGTTAGCCTCTCCACTTAAAAGCTAGAGTCCTGTGTTACACTGTAAGGACTCACAAGGGGCACAGAGACAAACACATAAAATGAATTGACTCTGGCTAAATGTGTAGTGGTAAAGGTTTCGGACTTTAAGCCCTGAGGTTGTGGGTTCAAATCCTGCTACTGATGCTGTGCGATCTTGAGCAAGTCACTTCACCTGTCTGTGCTTCAACTGGGAGAACAAAAGAATTATAACCAAGTAATGTTGTAATTTACCTTGGGTAAAGGTGTCAGCCAATAAGTAAATAATAATAAATCTCTTGTGAATTCTTCCCTGTTTTTGTATGGCGGAAAACTGCAAAATAGGTGAAACAAACTGAACAAATATCAAAGTAGTAAGTCCTGCTGATGTGTGTTAAAACGTCTATACCAGCTGGGAGGAGAGCTCTGCGTTTTATAGGAGCTCACGACCCGATCTGATTTTCAGATCCTTGCAGTTTGTACTTTTCTTTCTTAATCCCATGAGTACAAGGCTTTCTTCAGCTACATTACTGTATTAATCTCTTGAAAGTGACTCAGTATTAGTTGAGTAAATTAAATATTATAATGTTACACATTATTTGGTTTCTTCCTTCATTGCTGCGTTTTAATCTTCTTCAAAATATTTTATAGTCATATTGATAACTGACCGTCACAGGAAAAGCTAATTAATTTGTGTTACATGGCTTCTTATGCTCTGCATGTGCTCTGGACATAACTTGCTTGCAAGGCACATCTATCCATTTTCTGAACCTGCTTATTCCCTTTATAGGGTTCTGGAAGCTAAAGCCTATCTTGACATCACTGAGAGTAAACTCGAAGCGGTCCATTGCAGCCATATAATAAGCATTAGCACACTGATGTTCAGACTTAAGGGTCAGTTATGGCCACCAATTAACATAAACTTCACCTCTTTGTCATCTGGAAGGAAACCAAAGTACTTGTTATAATCATGCCAGCCAAAAGAGAACACAGAAACTTCATACAGGAAAAAAGTGGAGCAACATTTGAACCCACATCTCTAGAGTTTTCATGTGCTGCATTCTAATGAAACATTTCTAATTAAATGGACTCTTGCATTCGCAAAGTCTGCATCTCTTATAAACATTCTCATCAAATAAGTCGGATATATGGTTTAGACGTGTGGCAAAAGTTCATTACATTCTAGTCCTCCAAATAAAAGCTTTCTTTATCCATTCCCTCCATTACTGACTCCTCAGTTTTTATTAAGACCGATTTTTTTAGGATATTATAACATTAACCCACTTCCTCAGCAAATTACATTAGAAAGAAAAATTGACTTTAAAAGAAACATTCTAATGGCAGAAACCTGGAAAAGTTTTAGCACTGCACTTGAGTTTTCTCCTACGTATTTCCATACTTTATTACTTTTCAAGGTAGGTGTAATCCTGTTAACAATGCAGAGTTGGTTCCTGCCTTGCTTCCAGTATGGGGCACAGGGCTGGCACCAGCTGTGGTGTTAAACTCACACAGGGCCAGTTTGGAATCATCAATCCGCCTAACATGCTGGCCTTTAGGGATGCAGGAAGAAAATTGGGGAGAATATACAAGCTCCTTGTATGCAACAACCAGACATAGGATTTGAAGCAGCATACTTGATTCATGAGACATTTTTCAATAAAGTTTAACAAAGCACAGACCCCCAAAAAGCCTGTATGCCTTAGTCAACTATTCTTTATTTTGTGCAGTGCCATTCATGTTAAACACATGGTCACGATGTAATTTCCATGTTTACTCTCTAATTGAATTCTGTACCAGCCTTAATTCAATTCTATGCAGTCTTTAAACTAGTATATCAATATTTATTGCTTTTAAACACTTATACCAAATCAAGCTGAATTTTTATTTTATTTGTATTCCTTTTATACAGATTTGTAAGACAGACCAGAAATCAAAGCCATAGAAAAAAGCACACTGATAAATAAATAAATGTGCATACACTATTCTCTCTGCAAGTCTGTTTACATGTCTTTTGACATTTTATTTTTCCCAACCTTTTTCTAAGACAATTATTTTTATTACATTTTATTGTTATCTGCATGCAGCTCCTAGATATTCCTATTCAACTAGTGTCACCGGCTTTATGTTGGGAAAATCCAATCAGCTTCAAGAAAAGGTTTATTTTCTCTGCTTGCAGTAACTGATTTGATGCCGTTTCACACCTAGACAGAAACTCCTGACACTGATAACTTGTGAAGTTACTTTGAAATGCTTGTGACATTACTTGTCATTACAAATAACACAAGAGGGTTTCAGTAAGTCTTAGATATGTGAGCAAGAAAAAAAAAACTGATTGGCTGTTGAAATTTCTTGCTGTTGAAATTCCTTTCAGTGCCAGGATGGTACGAATTGTTCTTTAGCAGGAAACCTCTCATTTTATGTGAAAGCCCTGTCATTCAAATGGTCCTTTCTTTTCTTCCCTTCTGACTAGCAGAGCACTGCATGTAATCACAGATATCATTTTTGTCTTTTTCTTTCTTTTAATATCTAAATATTTCTCTAAGGCATCATTTCATTTAATGCTATTCTTGTATTGCAAATGAATGACCTTGGCTATGATAATATAACAGAATTGCCCGATAGCTTTAATGATGAGATTTCCTTGCAACCTGAAATCACTATTACATTTTGAAATGAATTACATAGAGTATGTTTCCAAATATCCATTATGCTAACATAATTTGGTATTAGTTGTCCTCTGGTAGAGTTTATTCAAGAGAGGGAGAAAATGCGCACAACAGGGATTGAAAACATCACAGAGTTCATAGAGTGAGCTGAATGTAATGCACTAATTACAAAGATGGTAACGAATGTATAGACAACACATTTGACTGAATCCCACAGGAGAAACCCTTTGAATAACAAACGGTTTTGTTACACTGACTTCTTCTCTTACATGTTCTTCAATGCAGATTATGTTATGTTGGCTACTGTCACAAAGCAATGGCTTAGGTGACTTCCATATAACTGAAAAAGTAAAGACTCTTTAAACAAAAGAGTAGAAAAAAAGGCTCAATTCATGGTTTGGAAAAATGTTAGCCAGACTAATACAGTGATATCTGAACCTTTCTTAGCCTGAATTTAATCTACAATCAAATAAAGTGTTACCAAGCAGTATATTCCCAGTCCATTTTTTTATACTACTGTATTTCTTATTTAACTCTTTTTCTTCTTTCCCTACATTATTCATGTTGACATAGTTGATATTGTTTAACATTTTATAGTTAACTAATACTGGTCAGAGTTGTTAGCTACTCCATTCATCTGCCTGTGTATTTTCTAACTAATCTATCCAGATGAGGGTCACATGGAGCTAGTGCCTATCCCGGCAGCATAGGGCGCAACACTGGAAAGAGCCATTGACAGGGCACCAATCATTATATACTCTATGCTTATATAAATTTTCCATACTTTAGAAACCTCTAAATATGTATATCCTCTGATTCATTGGTGGATTGTGTTTATGTGCCAACTGCTACCAGAATAAGTACTGGAAAAAACAAATTCAAGAAGCTGATGGAGGGTTTTCTAAACTTATCTGTATTAGTATTTAAAAAAGTGAGTATTTCTTCACTTCTAGGATTAGAGTCTACTATATATATTTTCAAGGCACTCATTCTTCGAAAGAATGAATGAAAGCAGTTTCCTGTCACTTGTGGGAATCAGGGAAGAGAAATGAAACAGCTCACATTTACCACCTGTGTTGGTCTCATTTAGCACATGTTGGCAAATAACCAATATAAAAATTTATGATGCTCCAAGGGCACCTTTAAATTCTGATTACAGTGATGTAAAAATCAGACTAATTATTACATCTTTCCTTGCTGACTCTGGTTATTAAAATTTCCCTTCCCCGACGTCGAGCACTAAGGCATAATGGGTAAGGAATCAGACACAGAAACTAGGCAGAGGTTTGAAATCAGATCCTTGGATCAGTCGGTAAGCCTGAGCATGTTATATAAAGAGGGAGGGAGTAGAAGCCATGATGGATCAGTTTGGGCTTCATCAACCAGAATCCAGACATCATAGATACAGTTAGAGGCTGTTCTGCATTATGTTTCAGTTTACTGGTGCACCTAGGGGGAGAGTGGGGATAGTTACAGCCCAGTCTGATTTCATTTAAAAAGAAAAAATAAATGTTTGGAAAGTTTATTTGGGTTGGATGGCTTTTGTACATTACTGTGATTTTACCAGTTTTACGTGTTGGCCGCCCTTAATTCAGATGAGGAGAAATCGCGTCACTGTCACACACATCTCATAATCAGCAACAAATGGATGGCAACCACTTCCACGAAAACATTTCAGATTCATAGTGTCAGTGTTTAAATATTTGACTAACGCATAAATCTTCTTAACTCATAGCCTATATACAGATATTTAGCAGGCTCACTAGTTAAAATTCCCACACTGATAAAGAAGTAACAGAAACAGTGCATTTCTTATATATGAAGATATCAGCTCATCCAGTTTCACCTATGTCCATTTTCTAAACTAGCTTCATAAAATACAGGTTTTTGAAGGTCCAGAACCTCATTCAGCAACACTGGGCCCAAGACAGCAACTTTTCCTAGCCAGTGATCCAATCCTTCACAGACACATCCACACTTACTTACACTCCATCCCCCTAATCTGCACATATTTGAGAATGCTTCCAGAGAAAACCCACATAAGACAAGGTGGAATTGTTAAGTCATGCAGACTGTACAGGACTGTGGAACTGGGAGGCATTAGACACTGCAATATTGTGCCTTCTTGTTAGATTTCATTCAACTCTGTTTCTAAAGTCTTAGCTAAAGCACTTCAAAGAAAACCCATGACACAAATGTAAATCATATTTTAATACTTCAAAAGGTAATGCTGGGCTATGCATTCTGCACAATAAGAAGGGACTTTGCAGTTTGGTCATGGTACACAATTACAATTGTTTCTGCAATAATTCTCCCCATAGCCAACTAAAGCACTAAACAGAAAAAATGAAGGTGTGTTGAAGGATGTAAGTATTTTAAACGTAAAGCTGTTGTCTATAAAACTGTTTGGCATTGCTCTCTACCTTATTGTTTTCCTTACTTGCATTTGTAGATAATTCCCAAAATTATGTTTCAGGGAAATTTTAAGCCGTTGAAGTTCATCAAAGTCATTGACAGAGCTTGTTAAATCACTTGAATGTTTCAGTAATTGTTATGAATTGGAGTAATTTTCTAGGTACATTGAATTTTTTTTGCTAAATTTCAGTGACAACACATTTTAACTGGCTTTATTTTGAGAAAAGAGTGAAGAATCTTTCCAAACTTAGAAAACCACGTTCATAAAATCTTTTCTTCTTAATGGCCCTTGTGTTCTTTTTTTCTTCCAGTGTGTTAAATTGAACACTACTTGCTTTCTGTCACTTCCATCTTGGCAACATGAGCTAATGAGCACAAAGAGCTGAACACAAAACATACCCTGTCTAAAGTGCAAAAGGTGTTAAATGAGAGAGTGACTTGGTGACTGGATAAATGGGCCAAATGCAATGAATACACAGGAGGAGTTGTGCTGTATCTATTACAGTACTCTGAGACAGTGACATTAAATAAAACTCAGTGTTCATTTTTATGTGTGCATTTTTTAAGTGATGTTTTTAATGCAATCTCCTTAATTCTCGACCACAGTTCTCTGCCTACACATCATCCCTCTTAGGAAATCAAACAGAATTAACAAACTGGAATGACAACACCCAACTGGAATAGATAGGAAGCACTAAACAGAAATCTCCACACTGCCTTCTTAAATAATATGCTACTGTGGCTCTCCGTTTGTCTGCCCAGGATTTTAAATCACCTGTAGCTTGCAAACCGTTTGACCTATCAACCTGAAGTTTGGTACACATATACTACATGACGTCCACTATTTGCTTTTGGGGTGATGAGCGACCTCCAAGGTTATTCTACTTTTTATTTTTATTTTATTTTATTGTAGAATCAACTCTCAACAGCGTCCAGTAGGGCAGCCGTGCGGTGCATGTGTATAGGCGCCGTTCTCATCCCTACCACCATCACCATCACTTCCCCTACCTCTTTATATCTGAAATCATTCTTGAGGCAGATTGAAGACTTAAATGCCAGCTTAAGTAAAAAATGTACTAAGTAATTGCAACACAAACACTGACTTAATCAGTTTTAACGCGAAAAGGTGCCAACGAAAGAAGAGCTGCACAGGAAGCAGCAAGCGCATCAACCTCTGAGCAAACGAATGCTAAACGTACAGAGAAAGGGTATGAAAACTATGAATGCTCACGTTATTGTGCAGTGCGCCGTTACTGGTACAGTGATAATTGGGGATATTGCATTGAGTTATTTGCAACTTATTCTCAGACTAATTTAAAATGTACCAAACACAACTCTTGCTCTATTATGTGGCCATTTCAGATATTTTGCCCCAAATTTCTATAATTTTTTTTCCGTCAATGATATTATATGGAAAGAAATAGAGTGGAATGGTATAGAAAGAAGTTGAGCAGATGTAAACATTATCTAGAATCGCATTAACATCTCTTTCATCCCTATTCGTCATGTCAGTAATTCACTGTAACACAAAATACACAGCAACAATTTTATTACAGATCTTATTAAATCTATAAAGGTAAGAAAGATATTTGTAGGAAATTTGTTTAGTTAATTAATCAAATTTAAAAAATCACATAATCTGAAATTAAAAAATGAACTGGAAAAATACTCAATAACTTAACATGACAACAGAATAACCCTTAAGGAAGAAATAAAGCATTTGCAAAGTATAAAAACTGTGTACAACAGATTAACCTGTACCAGATTGAATATCACAAATATGGTAAATTAAAGAAAATGAAAAGTTCACTGCTGTTTATAATAAATGGATCATATCATTAAACCTGGTTTAAAGTTAAAATTTGAATATGAAATATTGCACTCCTTATCTTAACTGGCTGTTCTGGGGAGAAGTGGTATTTAATAATAAATGAGATATATTCTGTAATAGACATGTACTGTAAAATCAAAGGCACTTTCTGTGTTGAATAAATAGATTATGATCCTGCTTTTGGCTGTGTGCTAAACTGCTGTTCTGGAATGCTTGTTAATACAAAAGATGCAGACCAGAGTAGACATACTGTAAATGTAAAATCACAGCTGCTTTTGTTTAAGAATGGCAGCAAAGGACAAGGAAACACATGAAGATAATGTCTCTGGCTTTGCTCAGAGTTCATGTTCTACATGTGAGCTGGATGTAATATAAGATATAGTCTGGTACAGTATAGGCATATAAAAGTAAAATCAGAATGAGTTTTCAATAGTGATGCTGATAATGCCTTTGCCTGTGTCAGAAGCAGTTATCCTGAGCAGTTTTAATAGTGTATAAATAAAGGGTTGA
The DNA here is from genome assembly GCF_900747795.2 of Erpetoichthys calabaricus. Lineage (NCBI taxonomy): Eukaryota > Metazoa > Chordata > Cladistia > Polypteriformes > Polypteridae > Erpetoichthys > Erpetoichthys calabaricus. The sequence goes on from NC_041394.2 coordinate 295,100,647, forward strand.
ATATAATGAAAAGTCACATCAAAAGACTGTCATAGGTGTTTTTCAACTAAAGGCTATTGGGCACAATGTGACTTTTCCAGCAATTGTTCAGTTATAGTCTTCATTTACAAAATCTTAGCGAGGCAGTTTGCGGTGCACTCCATGTTGGCCGTTTTCGTAATGTGACATGCCCACTGACTTACCCACTAGTCCTCGAATCACCCAGGTTTGATTTTGTCTTTAGCTGTAGGGGTGATCTTGTGTGCTTGAGAGCTCACAATCACTGAATGCTCATTTGGAAATAGAATGCATAAAAATCAGCAAGAAGGAAACAAAACAATGGTATCTGATGCCTTGTGTTTTAAGTACCACAACAGAATGGAAAAAAGAAAAAAGTTGTGGTGATGAGATCAGCAACTGCATTTAATATTTGACGTACCCCACCACTAAAGGTTGTGTAATGTGGCATTGACTTATAAGATGAAGCATACTATAGTTTGATATTTAAATGACGAATATACTTTAAAAACCATTGTTTTGAACAGATATACTGGCAATTTAGACAATGTCATGACTAATTTAGAAGAATGGCTTAGTTGTTTTTTTCATAAGTAATACCTTGACCAGATATATTTGAAAAGCACATTTTTTCCACTTCTTGGCTGCCTAGGAAATTCTAGATGTGTATGACTTTTTTGGAAAAAATATCATGATAGACAATAGTGATTTGTTTTTGATAAATTTTATTATGACTGAAATATTCTACTGAACTGTTTTTAAAGGTGCCTATGGTGACTGAACTTGATTACAATAGGTGTGTTCTGTTTATGTCAGTTGCAGTGTGATATCAGCTGGAGATGATCCTATGCCGATCTGGTCTTAGTATATATTTAGGATAACAAGACTAACTTTCAGGTTTAGCTGTGTTGCAGTGTGACCCAGAGCTGTGAGATACCAGCCATCAAGATAAAGACTAAGTGCAGTTGCCATGATCTTCTTGGACTCTGAGAAGGGGAACAAAGTTGCAAACTAACTTAGGCCTGCTTCTGAACAAACTTAGTATAGTTACAAAGTCAAGTCCACACACATCAAATGGACTATTATTTACATAAAAAATCACTAATATGCCATTAAAAAATGGAAACCATATTTTATATTTGGACTGAAGTGTAGTGTGATACTGAATCAAATATATTTAACTCAATGCCATGAAAAAAGAGAAGTAATGCATGGAAATATTTATGTTGTGTAATGTATGAAATAGAAAAATATGGATCAAAGTACATTTAGCTATTAATCTTCAGTAAAAAGATGGAGAGTCGCTGTCAGTTAACAATTTGCAATTTGGATTAATTTGGTTTTTAAGAAAAGCTGAGTGACAACTATAAACTCTTTTGTATTATCTATGTAATTAGGAAATGAGTTACAGAGAGACAATTTTACTTCAGCTATGATTCTCCTAACGTGTACCCCTCATCATCATTACTTTCCATATAAGGATTTCAGAGCCTTTTCATACACTCAAAGTGAATTACATTTACAAGAACAATAGCAATATTCATTTTGACCTAATGTAGCTTAACAAGTGTAATTTCTATTCAAGTTTACATGAGGATATACTTTATTCTTGTGCTCTGTCTCTATAAATTGAGAAGAATGAACTTAATTGAATGAGGACAAGATGTTAATTGCTAGTGTGCCATAATCAGAGGGCCAGTTGAACAAACTGAGGAGAAACATGAAGTGAAAACAAGACTAGCATTTTTAAAAACCATTTTTTCCCACCCACATTGAAAAGTCAAGCTGCCATTTTCATAGGTATATGACTTGGGTGAGGGTTTTCAAAAGCATTAGGTTTTGTACATAGAAAACAGTGGGGTAGTGAGGATGAAAGGCAAAAATGGGACTAATGTCTGCATTTTTAAATGAACACGCCAGGATGAGGCCTAAGAAGAGAGTGGATAGCTGCTCCTTTAATGAGCTCCCAGAATCCATGGATCATCCCAAAGGTGCTATCTTATTTTCTATTTATTCTGTATACAAAAGAATACAAAACTTGACACAAGAACAGGTATGTCCTAAAATGTGCAAATGACTGCAGTTGTTTGGCTTTCACAAGATAAGAAGGACATTCATGTTCCTGTAGTTGATGTCTTTGTTAATACTGTGATTATTGTTATTTTTTTACACATAAATATCTCTAAAATTAAGGATATGGCTGTAGATTTTTAATGTTCCCCTCCTCTCTCAGCCATAATAAAATAGCAGACTACAGAGATGGTAGATCATTACAAATATTTGGGGACAATCAATATAGGGCAACCTTTGATCTCAATGTAGAACAAATTAGTAAGAAAACTAGGAAAGTAAGTGGTTTTAAAGTAGACAAAACGGTAATGTCAGTCTTTTAGAAAAGCTGCTGTTACTTTTGCTTTTATATGTATTTATGTTATACGTATCCTATATGTATTTATATGTTATTACAGTATATTTACAGAATTCCATCTTTTTATATGTTCTTATATTCAGTATATGTAAACATCATAGGTACAGTATGTGTTCTGATTGTACAAAGATGGCATTTTAATCTGATGGCATATTTCCTGTATTTGAAAAACAATGTTTCATGTTTGTAAATTTCTGCTATAAACACATTTCCCTCTGGGATAAGAATAGTCTAATGTCTGTCGGTCCAGTGTCATCAAATGACCATCATCATTGTTTACTTTCAAGCAATGCAATAAATGCAAGTTGTCATTGTTGGAAGTCAGAGGTTTATAATTGAAATACGGTTACTTCAAGGACAAGGACAATTTTCTATTCATACTCTATATTTTAAAAATGCATTTTTTACAACATTAGATATTTGAATTGATAAATATACAGACTGAGAGGAATGCTTATTTATTATTGCCTACTCTCTGATGATTTAATATTAACAAATATGCTTTTGTTTTTTCTATGACTGAAAATGAAAATTAATAAGGCCATGTCAAGCAGTGTTTGAAAAGATCTAAAATGGTCATGATGGCTTAAACATGCAATTACTACATTAATGCCTATTTCAAGATTCCAACAGCTAGAAAAGAATTCACACTTTTAAGGACTGACCCCACTCAAGGTGAATAACATGTTATATAGCTCGCTGATCAGGCACAGACTGCTGTAAAAATAATAACATGGCAGCAAAAAAAAAAGTATAATAATAATATTACTTTTATAGTCCTACAGAGGAATACGTTGACATGCTGAAATAAACCAGTACAGTATTCTAGGCTTGTCAATGTATAACAACATTATCAGTGGATCACTTTCAAATGAATGTTGGAGCAATTAAAATTACAAATTTTAATGGTCTTTCTTTATTTTTCAAGTTTTAAGTCAATGGATTTTTTTATTTTGGTATTACCTTTAAGGGCTTTCATGCATTATTGTCTAGATTTTCTTACTAATGTGTTTTTTAAAAACAGCAAGCATTCACTGGGTTTGAAATATTATCCATTCTGTAATAGCTTAATAATGACCATAGTTTAATTTTTGGTGTGCTTATAATAGATTTTTATGTCTACTGGGGATGAGAGAGAAAATCCCTAGACACCATTAGTATGAGCATACCATAATTAGTGGCTCCTCTTGAGTGTTTTTTTCCTTTTATTGGAGAATGAAAAATATAGACAAGTGTAATGTATAATTCTATAAAAACTATAAATAGTGCAGTGACAATAATTATTTGACAAAACAGTTTATCACCAGTCCGACAAAATTATTTGCTCTTACGTATGTGGACAACTGAATGATTTATACAGCACTGTTAGTCAAAGGCTGGAAGCTTCCATTACAAAGGCAAGTTAGGTCAATGGACTATCTGACTAATGTTCAATTAAGCAAGTAAAAGAGGCAGTCGTTAAGTCAATATTGCTTTTGAGATAATATTTCCCACACTACTTTAATAATTTAAGGAAGGAATAATGTATAGTGGTACACTGATAAGTACTGCCACTTAACAGATCTAGTGTTCCTGGTCTTAGTCCTGCACCTATTGTAGTCATTGTCCTTTTGTTATCCCTGTGTCAGCCTGGGTTTCCTCTGGATACTTTGATATTCTTCACACATCCTCAAAGACATGCATGTTAGTCTCATCTTGTAATTGACAAGTTGAATCTATGTGTATGAGTGGGGAATCGCACCAATGGAGGGACATTTGCCATCTCCCTGATATTTGGCAGCAAGTGTTACATAACTATACTGTCCTTTAATTATAATGTCCTTTACTTAAAGGACCATAAAATTCAAATAAATAAATTAATATATATATATATATATATTTTGTAATTTTTCCTGACCAGACTGTGTGGTGTTTGCCAGAGATACTAACAATTTAGATTCTGTTCCCTGTTATCCATGAATGTCATGTACCAGGCAATGTGGCTTTATAAATAAGGTGTTGGACTTTACAAAGCAAAACTAACAATTTAATTCATATCTCTTACGTATTGTGTAAACCTCAAGTACTATAGCCCATCTATTCTCCATTTCTTTATATATAAAACAACAAAATGTCTGCCGTCCAGGGTGTAATGATGTCTGCCGTCCACAAGAGGTCTGAAATGTCAGATGAACAAAGGCAACAAAAAACACAAAGAAAGACATGTAACGGCTAGAATGTCTGATGAAAAAAGGCTACAAAAACCAGAAAGAAAGAGGAATGTAAGGGTACTTGTATATGGAGAACAGAGGTTGCTAAATGCAAGATTTCATTAATACAGACAGATTTACCATTGTGTTCATTTTACTGAATGAGAATTTCACTGTGCCTGTATGAGGAATATATTTTAAAAAACACAGACTTGGAATGATGTTGGCAGAAGAAAAGTGGTATATAAACTAACAGTAACTGGCGATTCACGGGTTAACGATTTGTGGATCTGCCTGTTTGTGGGATTGTCGTCAATAATTAAGTAGAATTTTTTTTGCAAGTTTTGCAGCCTATTGCGGAAAACTGCAGATGATGCTTCAGCGGTCCTGTGAGTACTGCATATTTAGACATCTTTGGTGGTTGCTGTGACAGCTGCTGGGTGAAACAAGATGAAACTTAACTTTTAAAAGGGAACCATAAGATCATCAGGTTTTGTTTTGTTACAACATTTTGTAGCACAATTGGATAACAATTGCACCCAATGGATTACAGTTTTCTATGGATTTATGTTCTTATTCATTTGTCCAATTATTTCATGTGATTTGGTCTTGGTTGGAAAAGTCTTTATCTCGGGAGTGCACCCAGCTTCCACAAATCTTCACTTACATCAACATTGATGTCAGAAACAATTTTGGATAACTTTCGGGAGGCCGTTCTCAGGGGATTTCATTTCATAACTACACCACCACCTTCTGCATTTTTGAAACTGGACTGTTTCATGAGTGGTTATTGTTTTGTACTTAGTATTTTGTTAGAGTTCAGTTGTATCTGTAATTTTAATTATTTTTATCATTTACCACCATAAATATACACACAATTTTTTATGAGTTAAATTATGTAAAGAGTTTAACTAAAGAACTGGGGAACTTTGCACTTTGTCTGGGGGATCCCACACGTCTGGGTAGCCAGCCTCACACAAGTGATTTACTTGTGCAGTGACAGTTCTATCTCATGTTTATCTCATCTTTTTGCACCTTATTTAGTGCAATAAACTTAGAATACTGTATAGTCTTGGGCCCAAAATGTATTTGCAGATTTTTTGCATTTGCAGGGGTTCTGCACCCCAAACCCCTTTGAATCACTGGGGTCAACTCTATATTGAAAAATATTACTGATAAAAGCGAGTATAGTAAATTGCTGTCAACAGTTGTGAAGACCATAATACTACACTGAAAGAAAAGTAATGGATATTTTCTTGTGTGGATGATTTAAAAAACAATATTTGAATTATTATGAATACAAAAATGAATTGAAGCTATTGTAAAACTGCTGAAGATACTGAAGTTAGCTTTGACCACATACAGTATAGTGAAATCAGAAAGCATTCAGACCCTGTCACTTTTTCTATATTTTGTTATGTTATAGCCTTGTGCTAAAATAATAATAATAATAATAATAATTCATTATATTTTGGCTTAGGTTATTTTTTTCCTCACATCAAACAACACTCAATACTCAAAAGAAAAAACAGGATTTTAGAAGTTTTTCAGATTTATCAAAAATAAAAAACTGAAATATGACATTGAGACAAATATTTAGACCTTTCACTCAGTACTTTGTTGAAGCATCTTTGGCAGGGATTCCATCTTGGAGTCTTCTTACGTACAACACATCAAGCTACGCACACCTGTATTTGGGGATTTGCTGCAATTCTGCTCTACAGATCATTTGAGGCTCTATCAGGCTGGATGGAGACAGTCAATGAACATCTATTTTCAGGTTTCTCCAAAGTATTCAGTACCCTTTGCTGTGACACTTGAAATTTGGCTTAGGTGCATCCCTTTGGACTAATCATTATTGAAATGCTTCTACACATTTTTTGGAATCCACCTGTGGTGAATTCAATTGATTACACATGAATAAGAAAGGCACCCAACTGTCTACGTAAGGTCTCACAGTTGACAATATATAACAGAGCAAAACCCAAGTCATAAGGTCAAAGGAACTGCCTGCGGGGAACAGGGGGACAGCTACAAAAATTCCTGCAGCATTGAGCACAGTTGTCTTCAAAATTCTTAAATGGAAGAAATTTGGAACAACCACAACTTTTCTTAGAGCTGGCCTTTTGTCCAAACTGAGCAATCATGGAAGAAGATCCACCTTAACAGAGGTAACCAAGGACTCTGGCTGTGAAAAAAGAACCTGTGTAGAGATGGGGTAAACTTCCAGAAGGATAACCATCACTGCAACAATCCATTGATCTGGGCTTTATGACAGAGTGGCAGACAGAAGTCTCTCCTCAGAAAAAAAAACACATGGAAGCCCACTTTTTGCAAAAAGGCACATAAAGGACTCTCATAATGTGAGAGACAAGATTCTCTGGTCTGAAGAAATTCAGATTAGAGTCTTGTCTGAAAAGAACAAGGCACTGCTCTTCACCTGTTCAATACCATTATGACAGTGAAACATGGTGGTGGCAGCATCATGCTGTGTTTTCCAATGGCAGGGATTGGAACAATAGATAGGGTTAAGTAAATGCTGAATGGAGCGTAGTACAGAGATATCCCTAACGAAAATGAAAGTGTTCTAGACCTCAAACATAGTAAAGGCTCACCTTCAAAAAAGGCAATGACCCTAAGAACAAAGCAAATGCAACAAAGCAAATGATATCTTGGTGTGTATACAGCAAGTCTATAAAAGAATGGAGCCATTTCAGAATGTTACAGCCCAGTTAATACTACATGAAACACCATAGTAGTTGAATGAAAATGAAGCGGAAAGATAAAAAATGTTTTTGTATCAGAACAAATCAGTGTGAGTAGCATTTGTAGTCCAGCGAAGTTATTCATCATAGCTGTTTGCATCAACTGAATCATTTACATTAATTCACTTATTTAATATAAAAAGGCTTACAAAGGAGGTCAACATAAACGAGTAAACATCAGTATGGGGGACTAGTGTTACATGAAAAGGTTACAAAATTGATCAAATCTGAAGAAATGATTGCTACTCCAAAGACAATCAATATATCCTCACCCTCAGTCTCAGTACATTTCATTACAGGGGCTAAACATCACAGACAACACCTGCTACTGAATAAAGGGTAGGCGACCCAATAATTGATAGGAGTGCCTAATCCCATGCATAAAATAATGGAAAAGAGAAGGAAAAAATACCTTCTGACTTTGAGGGACCAGATTTGCAGGATAGAAGTATGAAACTCTGTACTGTCTCTTATGTGGAATGGGATTTATGTGCAGACTTATTCAGCAAAGGGGTACAGGAACACCAGGGACCATATGTGATTTCAGAGAAAATGGATATATTCCTGGTAGAATGGTTAACACTTTCAAGTCAGGTGTCAACATAAAAGGTACAAACCAGGATAGAAGATTAAGCAGCGAGAAAAATCTTCATTTTTCCTTCTTCCATCGCAGCAGTTACTCTCATCAAAAGATATCCTATGCAGAAGATGGTTTGTGTACAGTTAATGACTCTGATCCTGTTCTTTCAGTTGATGATTTTGAGCTGTCAGAAAAAGTGACAAAAAGAGTCAGCCGTGCAAAACACGTGTATGACTTAGTATTAAATGCAAATGGTTGCCTTGCATGTTACCATTAGCTATAAGATGATCATATATTGTGTTCACAATTTTAGTTGGTTTCTACAATTTCAGTAATAAATAAGGATGCTTACATTTTCACAAAGTGAAAAGAAATTAAGCCTACAGTCTCAAAAAGGCAAAAGCTACCTTATCTATATTCATGGGGAGAGCTTGGTTTCCCTAGTTTATTTAGGAAGTGGAGACACTGGTGTTTCTTCTTCACTAAGGCTGTGGTACTCCATGTGTATCTAAGGTCATCAGAAATGTGAATGCTCAGAACATTAATGCTGGTGAATACCTCCACTGCATGTGTGTATGGGACCACGAGTACTGTGTGGTTTCTAAAAGTTAGTAATCATTTATTTTAGCATTGCATTCTAACAGAGATTCTTTTACACACAAGGCTTCAAACAGCTTCACCTTGTTTTTGCAGGCTGCACTGTCGTTATTAGAAATCATGACCACAGAGTCAACAAACTTGATGACTGAGGTAGTAAAGTTTTTAGTCACATAAGTCATATGTCAACAGGCAGTGTAATAGTGGGCTGAGTATACACCCCTGAGGAGCCCCAGTACTGAGATAGAGTATATAAGACATATGATCCCCAACCCTGATAGTCTATAGTCTGTTAGTTCAAGACTCAATTACACATTGTGGTGTTTAATCCCAATGAGCTTTAAGACAAGTTTTTGAGGGATAATGGTGTTAGATTAATGAACTGGATTGACCAACATTTTGAGACATATTTTTTACTTCCAAATAATATAGAACAAAACGGATGGCTATGAATAAGAACATTCTCCATTAATCTATTGAAGGAACAGGTAAATGGGTCAGAGTCAGATATGCTGGCCTTCACTTGCAGCATAACTAATCTCTCAAAACACTCCATAATGCCTGGAGTGAGAACAACAGGTTGGTAGTCATTCACGCATGTTTTGGGTGATTTCATAGGCACCAGTAGGATAGTGATGGATAAAAATCAGGCAGGTACAACAGCTTAAGTCTAAAAAATGTTTAAAATGTCTGTAAAGACTTTGGCAAATTATGCCCATGACCAGGAATGCTATCTGGTTCAACAGACTTGTATGTAGGGCAGGCTCAGCTATGGGGCAAACTCTCAGTCTGCTGAAGGAAAAAGTGGAGGAGAGAATGAAGAAAAACTTGATAGCTATTATGAACAAGGCTGCACATCCTTTCTCTGGCACACTAACATCGAGTACTTTCAGCCAACAAATTATTCAGCAGGAGCGTGTCCATGAACGCTACTGGGGCTCCTTTATACCTACAGCAATTCCCCTGTATAACTGTGGCTGCTGTCTTATTATTAGCCAAGTCAAAAGTTTTCTTTGTTTTTAGTACTTCTGGTGGGTATTTGAGGAGAGTTGTTTTATTTGTTGAGATATTTTCTGTTAAAGGTGTGATATAACCAGGGGCGTTAGCAATTCCCAAACCCCCAAACACAAACATCACACTCCTTTATAAGTTACAAAAACACAGGTTTTTCTTTCCTTACTGTAATTTCTCTCACCACCTTACTGCCCTCCTCCAGTCAAGTGTTGCCTCTCTACCTCCCAGCTCCGACTTGCCTGGATAAGGGAGTGCGGCCCCTGTTATTACAGACTCAGGTGTACTTCCGGTGCCAGGGCAATTGCCCAATAGAGGTACTTCCGGTTCACACAGAAGTCCATTATAACAGGGAGCTTGTCTCCCTACAGCGCCCGCTTACGGCACCCAGTGACCCAGCAGGGCTGCTCTGCCAGACTACATTCCCCGGCATGTCCTGATGGTTTCCCACTGGGCGCCGATATCCAGGACTGCTGCCATCTAGCATTCTGGGGGAGTAAAAAACCCCCAGCGACATTTCTTTTCATTGGGATATCTGTCCATGCTTTTCCATGCTTCCTTCTGGATCTGATCCCTTCTTCCTCCCCAGCCAGGATGCCTATATGCCTGTTAGGAGCCTCCTATCCAGGTAAGGAACCATCCCCTCTTCTGGCCGGGATGCCCGTCCAGCCCATGTGAAATCTATAAAGGATAAATTTCCCTGTTGAGGCAAATCAATTACTACAGTATGTATTTATGATTTTTTTTAATCAAAGGAGAACCCTCCATACATTGTCTGGCAAGAGTGTGAAGCTGATCATCGTAGGTGTACAGAGCTCCAGAAGACATCAATATCATTTTTTTCAAGTCGTGAATTAAAAAAATGTTAATTGTGTAGGGAAAAATCACTGTCACAGTGCAGCAGGACTTAATTTTATAACCAACATTTTGTTTGTATCTCTTGCTACTTGTGCCATGGAATGTTAGTGGTGGAGACGTATTTTCTAAACTTATATGTTGTTAGGCCTTTTGATGCTTGAAGTGAGATTGCTTGTCACTGCTCTGAGTTCCACCTTGTCGCCTGATCTGAACCTAGCATCACAGGCTCTCAGCAAATGTGCCAAGCACGCTATGCATCCAAGATTTTTGCTTGATTCATATCTTAATGTATTCTGTGACCACAGCATTACTGGCACATTTCCTAATGTAGCTGTTCACAGCTGATGTGCACTTATCAGTGTTAGCATGTCACACAAAGATGTCATCACAGTCATTCAAAAACTTTCAGGCAAAAGGCAAAGTGCATCTTTCCAATGTGAGTAAATGAAACTGTTGGGAAAACTAATTTCCATGTATTAAAAACAATATGCTGTATTTTCTTCCCAATTCCCTTGACCCTTCTTGTGAAGAACTGTTTGCTGGCTTCCACTTAATTTCCGCCTTTGTCCTTGAGTAGTTGATATGTTCTTTATTTCTTTAACTGAAAACATTCTGCTAGATCAAGTTTGTAGATGCCTTTGAGAATTCTGAAGACCTTGATTAGGTTTCCAAATAACTTCATCTTGTAATGGCTAAAAAGATACTGTTGATTTAGTTTGTGAAATATGAGATGCCTTTTAGTCCAGGGTTGTTCCTTGGCTATGTCATTTTACATGGAGACACATCATAAATATTAATACTCACCTCTCATACGGCTGTAAAAATCAAGCCGAAACCTCTATTGGAGAAGCCTAGACAAAAAAAATTGCTACCTCATATAAAAACTGGAATAGCTAACAAACAGGAAAATGATTGGTGCTCACCTCTACCCATTATTTTTTCTGACTCACATCAAAATGGGCGCTGGTCCCTGCACTGCTGAATTAAAGTAGGCGAGGTTGTGAAATTAATTGAGTTTTTATTTTCATTCAGGGAATTGTACTTATAGGAATTACCTCACATGGCAGCTCAAAGAATGACATTGATAATTTTTTAGCTTTTCTTGAAGGCCAGAGATGAATGAGTTATTGCTTATCATTTTTTTTCCAATATCCTTTTTATGACGGGTTTGAACTTTCTCAGATAAACTTAACATTCACTACATTTAGATGTTTCATGTTTCACTAATAAAAACGATCTATGGTTAGAGTTGAATCACATCTACTGTAACCTCCAGGTTCTTATCTGCAAATGACAGTGAATCAAAACTTTCTTCTGTTCTGAGTTAAAGGTAGACTAATTGGAAAATGTGTTTCATTAAAGATGTAAATGTGGTTGAAATGATCAGATATATGACATTTGGCAAAATAAAGTCTTAGTGACATACAATATCACCCAGAACTTGAATATTCTGCATGGCATCAAGACTAAAATAGTGACTCTCTGCTCTCATGATTTGTTGTTCCACCAGTAGTCAGGTAAACGAGCAAATTGTCCAAGCATGACAGGAGTCAGGTGGTCTGTTAAGCAATGTTAAACAGATGGATAGTAGAAGGAGAAAAAGGAATTAACAAATAGATTACGTTTCTCTAGAAGAGAGCAACCAAGTTTGCTTGTTGCTGTTTCATGTACAATAATGGAACATTTTCCCTTTTAATGGAATTAAGGTGCAGGCAGCTGAATAGCAAAGCCTGATTGCTGATTTAAAATGAGAAAATAAAAACAGCCTCTTACACATGCAAATGTGAACTGTTAAAACATCAGTCAAAAATAATGTGTATGGTTAACAAGCACTGCATTAAATATTCTATTATGACAGCAGGTCTACCTTCAACAGAAACCTAGAATTACAATCAAAATACTGAACTGTCATAATCATTCTATTGTTGGTGTTGTGCTAATGATTTTTTAAATAAACTAATAGGTTTCTTTATAAAACACTGATGAATTCACCTTAATAAAAGCATAAGTGTCTGTGTGTCTGTCCAGTTGCTGTGTCTCTGTCATTCCAAATGACGGTGCACAACAAACAATTTTAGCAATACAATGCATCACATTTGTCATTCCAGTAGATGGTTCATCACAAACATTAACACTGCGTTAACAAATCCCATACCAAATGGCATATAACTGTGACATATGCTTGGCATGGTGCACTGCAAACATTAATGCTGAGGTGCATATTGATTACTGATTTCAACCCATGTTAGACAGGTAGTACAGTTTGTCAAATTTAAACCATATAGTTACTTCTGATTGCTCAGTGATACGTTTTATTTTGACATAAATTACACACAAACACTGTTATCTCTCAGTTTTTCTATAATTTAAAGGTAGAACCTAGACTGTATGGAAGCCAGCCTGGACACAGACAGGCGGACACATTCAACTCACCCACAACACGTTTATTATACATTATTTACAAAGTCAAAAGTGCACCACAAAACCCCCAAAAGTCCCCAAAGTCCTGGCCAACACAATGCCTTATCTCTTCAGGCCACCTCCTTGTCTTTCCTTCTGAGCTCCGTCCTTCTCCACTCCCGACTCTCGCCACTCTGTGAAGGGAGGCGGCCCCTTTTATATGCACCTGGATGTGCTCCAGGTGCTCCCCAGTGTGGCGGAAGAGCCGACTGCTTACCTGGAAGCACTCCAGGTGTCCCTGCTTTTCCTCCCTCCAGCACTTCCCGATGTGGCGGAAGTGCTGAGGTCCAGGGCTGCCAAGGCATCAGGGCGCCCCCTGACGGTGACCACAGGCCCCTACAGGGTCGAGCTTCCCAGCTCCGTACCCATGGCCCCCAAAGGAACCAGGGCAGTCGTTCCCTCGTGGTCTGGAGGAGGCACAAGCCCTCCTCCAGTCTTCCTGGGCGTCCTGGCTGGGTACCACCACCAGCTGGGTGCCACAACTGGATTAAATACACTGTGACCTAGACAGACAGGCCATATGCTCAGGTGTTTCTCTCAAATGAAGGATGGCATCTGAATTCCATGTAATATATATATATATATATATATATATATATATATATATATATATATATATATATATATATATATATATATATATATATATATATATATATTCATCTATATGTAGAATGCTGCTTGCTCCTTATAATATCCTTAACTCCTTCCTTAACATTTAAGTAAACAGCATGAGTCAGAAACAACTAGGTTTATTTTTAAGCTATCATTTTTTTTCCTTTTTTTATAGTAGCAAAAATGGGTATGGATCTCATGAAGAGGACCATCCATCCATCCATCCATCCATCCATCCATCCATCCATCCATCCATCCATCCAGTATCCAACCCGCTATATCCTAACTACAGGGTCACGAGGGTTTGCTGGAGCCCACCCCAGCCAACACAGGTTGCAAGGCAGGAAACAAACCCCAGGCAGGGCGCCAGCCCACCGCAGTGAAGAGGACCATTGAATATGATTTTGGAAGATGGGCTATACATTTCACATTTGAGAATCTTTACTTACTTGTACCTTACATGGCATTTTTCAGCCAGTCAGTCATTTTCCAATCTGCTATATCCTAACACAGGGCCACGGGGGGTCTGCTGGAGCCGATCCCAGCAAGCACAGGGCACAAGGCAGTAACAAACCCCGGGCAGGGTACCAGCCCACCGCAGGGCATACACACACACACACACACATACACACACACACACTCACACACCAAGCGCACACTAGGGACGATTTAGGATCGCCAATGCACATAACCTGCATGTCTTTGGACTGTGGGAGGAAACCGGAGTATCTAGAGGAAACCCACGCAGACACGGGGAGAACCCAGGTCTCCTTACTACGAGGCAGCAGCACTACCACTGTGCCACCGTGCCGCCGGCATTTTTCATATTGACAAAAAAACAACCAATTGTGTATTCATGCACCAGTCCTTCCCTGAATTTCTCTTCAATATTCTCTTACATTTGTACCAAATTAAATTCAAAAGAACACAGTAAAAATGTGGAATCATAAAGCAACACCGCTGACCACTGTCTCACCCTAGACAACAATGTTGGAATGTTTAGAAATGAAAAGAAATATCTAGCTTCTTCTTTCATTTTCTGATGCCTGATAACTAATTGTAGTATGTTATCCTGTTGTTTGTTTTGATGTTCATTTCAGTTACTATATGACATTGTGGATGAAAAACCAAATCACATATACAGTACCCTACATTTGCCAGTTTAAAGTGTATTACTACTTTAGTTAGTTACCTTGACAAATTTAGTCAATCTTTTTCATTTGTAGAAATGTATTATGATGTAGTAGTTGCTTTTGATGTAAACGTATGATAAATGAATACTTGGTTGGTTTACAGACTTCAGTTGTACAGTGTTATTCACTGAGTGCAGGCACAGAGCGTTGTGGCAAGTTCAGAAGTAAATATAAATACAAATTGTACAACCTACTCATTACATAATGAGTACACATAAAGACTCAAACAATTTTTAACACACAGGGAAAGTGATTAAAACAAAAGGGTTCTAGCAATTTAATTAATTAATTAATTAATTAATTTTGAGCTATGATCAGTTGACAACAGAAGAGAGGAAGACAAAAACTCCAGTCAGCAGCATCCGTGGAGAAAACAAACCACTGAAATGTTTATGGTTCACACTTATTTATAATGTTGGCAGGGTTGACTAGTCAGCTGTTTTCTCGCCCATTTGGGCTATTTGATCGTCGTCCACAGAAAAAAATGGGCCTTTGCAGATTGCTTGTTTTTGGGCTACTGTTTTAAAAACAACAGTTTAACCCTGTCCACCATATTTTTATCATGTCTTTCACCCATCTGGCACCCCTTCCCCTGCTACTTGCACTTGAGTATGTTCTTTACCATTGTAAAATCTCGGAGGGTGACCCCCCTAACCCCGTTGTGTGAAATATCTGAAATGTACCTAACCCTCTCACTCTGACACCACCCCACGCTTTCCATTGTGTCATTTGGTATGCTTCAGTTATTGGGCATTTTTTTTTTGGCAACTTTGTTATTTTTAACCTGTCCTTGTGTTATACATTTTTTAGGGACCTGGCCACCCTGAATGCTGGTGACATCCTGGGCATTCTACAATAGATTCTGTGCTGGGCTAATGTCACTCTGCATATGTACTTTCATTTTCTCCAGTTTGTGCCCTCAAGTGTTGATTTGATACATATCTAAAAAAATAGTAGGATTTAGTGTATTGATGTATTTAAAGACTTTTGTGGTTCCCACCAAATCTTTTCTACTCAAGCCTGAGTAGACTTAGGGTGGATACACACTATGCGATCTTAGCATGACTTTCAAACTCCGAGCTGTTTTATAAAATCTGCACAGAATCATAAGAAAGTAATTAAAGGCCATAAAATCACTAGTCACAATGTATGAGATACAGTATATTTCTATATGATCAGAGTGGCGTTCAGGTTCCTGATAGTTTTTTGATATGTTAAAAAATGTGTGCACCATTGGATTGAGTTTATCAGGTGGATGGCAATTTGGTATTTTAAATTCCACTGACCAATCAGCGGACTTGGATTGTACCGGCATTACATATTCAGAATACAAAAGTTAGTATCCGAGATTGAGTTTGCAGTATGTTTCTAAAGATGTATTCAAAAATACAGTTTCTTCATGAAATTTAACACTGAATACTTTTAAACTACATCTACAAACATCATGTACAGTTGGATGGATTCTAGCATGGATTGAAAATAAGAAAAAAAAATTTCAGAAAGTATGAAAAAGTAAAACTTGAATTTGCTGAGTGCCCAGCACTACACAAATGAAGCTGTAGGCATACCCTGCTGCAGCCTCTTGGCATTTCACAAATTCTGTTGTTCAAGCATTGTTCACATCGCATTTCTTTCATTAGCTACTTGTGTTGCTTGTGTAATTGGTAAATTTATTGTTCAAGCATTGGGAGATTGGATTCTAAATGCTTTCAGTTATGAAGCCTTGCACTCTCTCTCTCTCGTGTTGGAAGCAGCTGCCTTGTAGATGCAAAATGGTTTATGACACGCCACTGATTCTTATGAAGGACCAAATAGAGGTGTAAATACTTATGCAAACACTAACTTTGGAGTTTTTCTTCATCAATTAAATATCTACAGAAAATGGTTTATTTTGACTTTTGAAATGTATCGTGAGACCATAAGACTTCACATTAAAAACATTTAATGGATAAATATGGGGACAAATCTTTTTCATAGCATGGATAAAAACATTTATTTTAATCACAGAAAATTTTAAAAGTCCACCAAGTCGTAACAGAGTCCACTCCTAAAACACATACTGTGAACGTGCCCATACAGCTCCTTATGAAAATGCATTATGAAAAGAATGCAACAGATGGGGAACACAAACACCCTTGTACATATACCCTTGAACATTCCTTAGAACCATAACCCTGCCTGTGAAAAAAGTACTCAATCGAAGAGCCTTTCTTTCAAGAATCCAAAATCCAAATTCGACAATAGAGGGTTAGCTGAACAAACACAGAGACTAGAATGGATTGGTTTCAAGATAGAAATATAGAATACAGTGTAAACTTTGAAGGGCATAGGGATGGCTAATTTATAACTGACCTGGCCCACTTGCTTTTAAATAGAGTAAATTGCTATTAACTGTGGAGCAAGTTTACAAGATGGAACCCTCAAGTCAATGTCTCAAGGGGTGAGTCATACCTTGTGCCCTACTGGATACTCTGGGGTGTTATGACATTTGTGATTTGCAAACTGCTTGGCAGATGTTTTTACTGTGTGTATCTGAAGAACATTATGGACAAATTGTACCAATGGTAACATAGAATTCCAGTTATCTTGGAAGAAAAACTCTGTTCCAATAGAACAACTGGATGGTTTAATAGACCCATTTTGACTGATTTTCCTGAACATTTTAATCTATTGCTTAGGTTTGTGACTGAAACAAGCCATATTTTCAGCGAGCATCATGTAACAGGTCAATAAGGAAGTCATAAGCGGTGCAATAGTAATTGAGAGGATTTTTGTTTACTAAAGGCTTTTTGGTAGTTTTCATAAAATGATGGCAATACTTATAATGTGCAAAAACGAACAACAAATGGTTGTTTATTTTATAAACAATGTATTTTACAAAATGAGCTCCAATGAACAATTTCTTTCTTGTCCAATTGATGAGTGGGCTATGTTTTACTAACCAAGCGAAACCCAAGATTAAAATTGAATGTGGGCTTGAAATTAAAAAAAAAACTAAAACTTTTCTTTACGCAGAACCCAAACCTATATCGAGATTGAGAGAGTAATAGATTCTAGCACACCTGAACATAATGGTTTATCTATTAAAATAAACTATGTAAAACTATTTTATACCATTCATGTTTATCATTTTTATTAAACAAAAAAAATATATGTAGTTAAATGTGTCTATGCATTCCATCTGCCTAAATAACAGTGCTGATCTCCCCTTTTAAGCCCCGAAAATGTTAGTGCTATTAGACATGGATCCTATAATGTGTTGTAAACTTACCCAATGTGTGATGGCCCAAGAAGATGTAATTGTATGCTCCAATTTCCTTAAATTAAATAATTGCAGGTACCTCCTGCGAAAACAGTTCATTTAATTTATTCCTATAATAAGTTGGGTTAGGTCTCATAACTGAGAAGACCATGGTTGCAGAGGTAAGCCACTTTTATATTCCTGAGATAATTCTTAGATTATTTTTTTGTGTAATGGCATATTATTAGTATAGAATTTACATTTACTCAACAATTAAATTATTGCCCTTAAAGAATGCATCATCACCCCAACACCAATACTACATGGACATAGTCTCATCTTTAAATACCTAGAAATTTCTATGACTTTGTCAAAGATATTTTTTCACTCCACAATTGGAATGTTTTGGGTTATGGTGCTCACTGTAATCGTGTATTCTGATTTTCTGATAATAAACGTTGAACCACAACCACAATATGGTTACTGACTGTAAATTGTTACTTGCAAGACCTTTTATGACATATCCTAGTAATCTTTGTTGTACATTAAACCCAACATATGGGTCATGACTGAAATACTACTCCATCCAATCTGATGAGATAATCTTTGCATTAACCATTTATCTGAGATGAGTTTTCCATAAACAGGTGATCAGCTTGGCAATAGAGCAGTGGCACCAAGATCAGTGGCATCAAGATACTAAGAAGAAAAACGGCATAGAGGAGGGTTATGCTCCTTAATATGTTTGTTTTATAAATATTGTATTACTTATATTTTTGAAGACATGTTACAAAGAAACAGAAATGCAGTATGCAAAGGTAATCCAGAGCTCTAGTCAGGGTATGTAAGGCTAAAGTAGTGAGTCTTCAGCCTGGATTTAAAAGCTGAGATTGAAGGAGCATCTCTTGTATTAGCAGGCAGATCATTCCACAGCTTTGGGGCCCTACAAACTCCCACTGTTATTTTATTAATCACTGGTATCATATGTAGGCCAGCATCTTAAGATTTTAATGTGTTCTCTGGTTTGTAAATAATGATCAGTTCAGATAAGTAAGCAGTACTTTGACCATTTAAGGCTTTATATGTTAAAAGGAGGATTTTAAAATCAACCATAAGCTTAACTAGGAGCCAATGTAAAGGATTTTGGAACTGAAGTTATGTGCCTGTACGTTCTGGTTCTTGTAATAATTCTTGCAGCATGTTTTTGAATTAACTAAAAGCTATACAAAGAATGATTTGAAAAGCCAGTGAATAACGCACTGCATAGTCAGTACTACTAAAAATAAATGCATGAATTCATTTCTCAGTATCCTGCATATTTAGAAAACATCTTAATTTTCCAAAATTTTAAGATGCAATAAACATGTTTTGGATAGTTTGTAATGTGTGTTTTAAATGACATGCTAGTGTCAAAGATAACGCCTTCATTGCTTGCCGATTCAGTAAAACTAATGAGTGACGGAATGTTGTTGTGGTCAGCATTATTCCCTCCAATAACTAACATGTCTTTTTTTCTGTATTCAGAGACAAGCAATTCTCATCCATCCAATCAATTCACTAATTAAGGACGGCATCTGAGCAAAGTTGCTTGGTCTAGAAAAAAACTTTATTGGTTGTCATCTGCATGCAAGTGAAAATTAATGTTATGCTTTCTAATGTTAGTTCCCAATGTAAGAATGTAAAGTGAAAACAATAAAGGTCCCAGTATTGAGCCCTGTGGGATAACATATTTGAATTCTGAGTAAAATAATAGAGTATTGTCAGGTAATGATTTGATAAATAAGAACTAAACCAGGCAAGGGCATTGCCTCTAAGCCCAACGAAATTTTTTTCAGCCTGTGTAACAAAATAAAATGGTTAATAGTATCAAATGCTGTGCTTACAGTAAATCTAACAACATAATTACTATGGAATCTCCTTAATCAGAGGATATTAGAGTGATGTTTACAACACAGATTAGTGCCGTTTCTGTACTTTGACTGATGCAGAAGCCAGACTGGAATTTCTCAAATACATTGTGATGTGTAGGGGGAAAATTCAGCTAATTGGCAACTACTTTTTCCAAGTATTTTAGAGAGAAAGGGTTAATTTGAAATGGGTCCAAAATTATTAATCAAAGCTTTGTCTATCTCTTTTTTTTTTAAAGTAAACTGACAATTTTAGTGCATCAGGAATAGTGCCATGCAGTAATGAACTATTGGTAAGGCTAGAAATTGGTTCTGCCAGAGCGTCCTTTGAGCTTTTTACTAGTTTTGTTAGGACTGGGTCAAAGGAACAACTAGTAGGTTTCATTTTAGAAATTAAAGTTATGACTTCCTATTCTGTTACCAAATTCAAATTATTAAAGTGATGCACGCAAGACTGGACAAAGTTTGTTAATTTAGTATTAAGTTTGCAAGATGATGCTGAGATCTGGGATCTTATACTGTTAATTTTGTCATTAAAGAAGTTCATAAAATATGAACTGTTAAATGTCGGTAGGTATTTCACACTATAGTTTAGAATTCCCATTTGTTAGATTAGCCACTGTTCTAAATGGTACACAAGGATTATTATTGTTATTACCTATTAGTCTACAATAGTAGTTGTAGCCATAAACAGAGCTTTTTTATACTTTACAATACTCTCTGTCCATGCAGTTTAGAAGACCTGCAGCTGTGTTGATTTTCATATATGCTCCAGGTTTTGACACTCCAAGAGCCTGAGTACTCTAATTAAACCTGCGTGAGTTTCTAGGCGTTTTCATTACTTTTGTTTTAATGGAAGCTCTCTCTCTTTGTATCTGATCCTAATTGTTTTCCAAAATTATAGCAGATTTTCTCAAAATATCAACAAATTTTGATACAATTACAAATTAGACATCATTCTTGTATTAATCTGTGGTTGCATTGGTAAGGGCAAATCAAACATAATTAAGCAGTGATCAGAAATAATTTAATGGCATAGTATTTAAATTTTGAATCTCAACTTTATAAGTAATAAATAGATCATAATGTGCGTTATGACTGTGAGTTGGGCCATTGACAATCTGGCAAAACCCTAGTGACTTTAACAAATAAGTAAATCATTTTCTAAAAGTGTCAGTTTCCGCATCAATGTGAATGTTATAATCCTCCATCAACACTACAAACTGCAGATACATTCTATCATCTCACATTAAAAGTCGCAAAGGCCACTGTTTTATATTTCTGCAGTAAGGCCAATCTCTAAGGTAGGCTTTTCATTTACTGGATGGAGGATATTTCTTAGCTTCAGGCTGAGTACTCCAGTTAATATTCTCTCCAGGATTTAAGCACAAGGTAAACGAAGCAATATGCTCCCAGCTCTTACATGTTTCTGAATCACTCATGCTACGAGGTAGAAGAATACGTAGAAAGATGTTGTTAATAGCAAAAGCAGCAGGAATAAATAGAAATTTGAAGTTGCAAGCAGCTGCCAAAGATGTTTTTGGAAAACTATGGGCTTTTCTGTTGTATTGATCTTTATATAAACTGCCAAAAAAAATTAAAGGAGCACTCTGAAAAACCCATCAGATCTCAGTGGGAAAAAAAATCCTGCTGGATATCTATACTGATATGGACTGGGTGATGTTTTAGGAACAAAAGGAAGCCATATCAGTTGATGGAAATGAAAATTTTCAACCTACAGAGGGCTGAATTCAAAGACACCCCGAAAATCAAAGTGAAAAAATGATGCGGAAGACTAGTCCATTTTGCCAAAATTTCATTGTAGCGATTCCAAATTGTGCTCAGTAGTTTGTATGGCCCCCACGTGCTTGTATGCATCCCTGACAATATCAGGGCATGCTCCTAATGGGACGATGGATGGTGTCCTGGAGGCTTTCCTCCCAGATCTGGACCAGGACATCACTGAGCTTCTGGACAGTCTGAGGTGCAACCTGATGGCGTTGGATAGACTGAAACATAATGTGCCAGAGGTGTTCTGTTGGATTTAGGTCAGGTAAGCGTGGGGCCAGTCAGTGGTATCAATTCCTTCATCCTCCAGGAACTGCCTGCATACTCTCGCCACATGAGGCCAGGCATTGTCATGCACCAGGAGGAACCCAGGACCTACTGCACCAGCATAAGGTCTGACAATGGGCTCAAGGATTTCATCCTGATACCTAATGGCAGTCAAGGTGCCATTGTCTAGCCTGTAGAGGTCTGTGCATCCCTCCATGGATATGCTTCCCCAGACCATCACTGACTCGCCACCAAACCGGTCACGCTCAGTGATGTTACAGGCAGCATAATGTTTTCCGCGGCTTCTCCAGACCCATTCACGTCTGTCACATGTACTCAAGGTCAACCTGCTCTTATCTGTGAAAAGCACAGGGTGCCAGTGGTGAACCTGCCAATTCTGGTATTCTATGGAAAATGCCAATCAAGCTCCACGGTGCCGGGCAGTGAGCACAGGGCCCACTATAGGACGTCGGGCCCTCAGGCCACCCTCATGCAGTATGTTTCTGATTGTTTGGTCTGAGACCAGTGGCCTGCTGGAGGTCATTTTGTAGGGCTCTGGCAGTGCTCATCCTGTTCCTCCTTGCCCAAAGGAGCTGATATCAGACTTGCTGATGGGTTAAGGACCTTCTACGGCCCTGTCCAGCTCTCCTAGAGTAACTGCCTGTCTCCTGAAATCTCCTCCATGCCCTTGAGACTATGCTGGGAGACACAGCAAACTTTTGGCCAATGGCATGTATTGATGTGCCATCCTGAAGAAGTTGGACTACCTGTACAACTTCTGTAGGGTCCAGGTATCACCTCATGCTGCTAGTAGTGACATTAACCATAGCCAAATGCAAAGCTAGTGAAAAAACAGTCATGAAAGATGAGGAGGGAAAAATGTCAGTGGCCTCGACCAGTTAAACCATTCCTGTTTTGGGGGTCGTCTCATTGTTGCCCCTCTAGTGCACCTGTTGTTAATTTCATTAACACCAAAGCACCTGAAACTGATTAACAACCCAGTCTGCTACTTAACTGACTAGATAAATATCCCAGACGTTTCATTGACTTCATGCTATTCTCTGATTAAAAAGTGTTCCTTTAATTTTTCCTAATTTTTTCTTCAGCTGCAAGGAGCAGGGTTATGTTCCCTCAGTGAAGGTCTTCTCACTGTCTGCAGAGGAGGAGAAAAAGACAAAGCTGTTAGTGACAAAGTCCCCTTTCATCCCAAAAGGGTACTGGATACCTGTGATGAGTCACAAAGGTGTTTCTCTGATGTGCATGTGTGATAGGGTTCATATTGTCTCCAGAGTTATTTACTGAAATTTGGAGTCTCAAGTGTAACTTCTCACCATTTAAATACCATCGAGACCTGGCCGTGTTGTTTCTCTGTCATATTAGAAGCCATAGTAAAAATAATAATAATAATACTTAATTACATTTATATAGCACTTTTCTAGCTACTCAAAGCACTTTACATTGACAAAGAGGAACCATTTCAACCAAAAACAATGTGTAGCATCCTACTAGATGATGTGACGACAGCTATTATTGCACCAGCATATTCACAACACATTAACTATAAGGAGTGAGAGAGATTGCCAAACAGGAACAGAGGGTGACAGTGGGGCCACAATGAATGGGGCAGTGATGGGCAATTTAGCCTGGACATTGAGATAAACTCTACTCTTTTTGAAAGATACCTAGGGATCTTTAATGACCACAGAGAGTCAGGACCTTTGTTTTACATCTCATCCAAAGGACAGCGCCATATTTACAGCACAATGTCCCAGTCACTACACTGGGGCATTGGAATCCACACACAGACCAGTGGGTAAGCTACCCCTGCTGGCCTCACCAACACATTTTCCAGGAGCATCCTAAGGTTTTTCCTAGATGGTCTTCCATCCACGTACTGGCAGGACATGAACATGCTTAGCTTCAAGTGGATTACCTGTTTTAAAGCACAGGTCGTATGGCTGCTGCCCCTGTACCCACATAACCACCTCACATGGACATAACTGCACAGATGAGTCAAACCTTGAAACAAATTGGGATTAACAATAATAATAAATTTAAACACAATAATTTTACTCATAGACTATAAATTTTACTCAAGACTCTGGATGTTGTAGAACTGTCATGGTCGACACGCCTCTGCAACATC
Source organism: Erpetoichthys calabaricus (assembly GCF_900747795.2). Classification (NCBI taxonomy): domain Eukaryota; kingdom Metazoa; phylum Chordata; class Cladistia; order Polypteriformes; family Polypteridae; genus Erpetoichthys; species Erpetoichthys calabaricus. The sequence continues at coordinate 295,124,689 of NC_041394.2, forward strand.
GCATGGACATCGGGGACAGTGCCCCTGATTTGGCAGACCGGGAAAGTGGCCCCCCTCTTTAAGAAGGGGACCGGAGGGTATGTTCCAACTACAGAGGGATCATACTCCTCAACCTCCCTGGAAAAGTCTATTCGGGGATCCTGGAGAGGAGGGTCCATCATATAGTCAAACCTCGAATTCAGGAGGAACAGTGTGATTTTTGTCCTAGTTGCGGAACAGTGGACCAACTCTACACCCTTGGCAGGATCCTGCAGCGTGCATCGGAGTTTACCCAACCAGTCTACATGTGTTTTATGGACTTGGAAAAGGCATTTGACTGTGTCCCTCTGGGAATCCTGTGAGGGGTGCTCTGGGAGTATGGGGTACCAGACCTCCTGATAAGTGCTGTTCGGTCCCTGTACAACCGGTGTCAGAGCTTGGTCTGCATTACCGGTAGTAAGTCGAACCCGTTTCCGGTGAGAGTTGGACTTTGCCAGGACTGCCCTTTGTCTCCTATTCTATTCATAACTTTTATGGACAACATTTCTAGGCGCAGCCAGGGCGTTGAGGGGATCCAGTTTGGTGGGCTCAGGACTGGGTCACTGCTTTTTGCAGATGATGTTGTTCTGTTTGCTTCATCAGGCTGTGATCTTCAGCTCTCACTGGATCGGTTTGCAGCCAAGTGTGAAGTGGCTGGGATGGGAATCAGCACCTCCAAATCCGAGAAAGGGTGGATTGCCCTATCAGGGTTGGGAGTGAGATCCTGCCCCAAGTGGATGAGTTCAAGTATCTCGGGGTCTTGTTCACGAGTGAGGGAAGAATAGAGCAGGAGATCAACAGGCAGATCGGTGCGGCATCCGCAGTGATGCAGGATCTGCATCTGTCTATCGTGGTGAAAAAGGAGTTGCGCTGAAAGGCAAAGCTCTCAATTTACCAGTCGATCTACGTTCCTACCCTCACCTATGGTCATGAGCTGTGGGTAGTGACCGAAAGAACGAGATCGCAAATACAAGCAGCTGAAATGAGTTTCTTCCACAGGGAGTCTGGGTTTTCCCTTAAAGATAAGGTGAGAAGCTCAGTCATCTGGGAGGAGCTCAGAGTAGTGCCACTGCTCCTCTGCACCGAGAGGAGTCAGATGAGGTGGCTTAGGCATCTGATCAGGATGCCTCCAGGACGCCTCCCTGGTGAGGTGTTCTGGGCATGTCTAACTGGGAGGAGGCCCCGGAGAAGACCCAGGACACACTGGAGGAACTATGTCTTTCGGCTGGCCTGGGAACGCCTCAGGATTCCCCCAGAAGAGGTAGAAGAAGTGGCCAGGGAGAGGGAAGTCTGGGTATCTCTGCTCAAGCTGCTGCCCCTGCGACCCGATCTCGGATAAGTGGAAGAGGATGGATGGATGGATAAAATTACACTCAACTTGTGTCTGTTTGTATGTATTATAAGAAGGAGGGCTACAATACATACTGTATGTAATTGGAGATTGTTTGGCTATAGTGGTTGTTTTACCATCCCCAGTTTCCTTCTGTTTCGATGTTAAATAAAGATTGGGTTGCCCATCACTACTTTTTACCTTTCCACCATTTGCCTCGAAAACTCAGCTAGTACTTTGTTCAGGTAAAATTCTTTCTAAATGAGTAAAGTAGGTTTTTGACACTTGATCATTTCCTTTCTTGTATTGTGATGATCATTTAAGTTAAACAGCATGACATGTCACCTACTATTGTAAATACTTGCAAATGATTGTCAGTCCTGAAAATAGAGAAGGGAACGCGACATAGCCAAAATAAATAGCCTAACCTCACAACTGCTTGACCATTCTCCAAATGAAGTACTCAAACTTTTTAAGATTCAAGCTTTTTTAAAATACAATTAAAATAATAACATTATTAAGAATTAGATTTCCTTTACAAAAAGTTAGCATTTTGAGACATATAATAATAATTCATTACATTTATATAGCGCTTTTCTCAGTACTCAAAGCGCTATCCACACAGGGAGGAACCGGGAAGCGAACCCACAATCTTCCACAGTCTCCTTACTGCAAAGCAGCAGCACTACCACTGCGCCACCTGTGAGGACATATCTTGATAATACTTCCAAACAGAGGCTTTAACAGCTGCGAATAGAGCTTATATGTTTCAAATTTCTGACATGCATGATGCAATCATTATTGAATTATTGGTTCCAGTGTCATTAATTCACATGGTTTTTATACACTGTTTATTTAAGTCGACATAATTTAGGAAGCTTGAGCTACCCCATGCATCACAGCTCTCTATATAAATGAATTCAATATTAAAACCAACCTTATATATTCTTTTATAAGCACATCACACCACACTTCTTTTCATTGGTAATAATTCTTGTATATCAGGTGTTGGCACAATTTCCTTTCCTTAAAGCTTCCATAAAGCTCATAAAAATTGTCTAATTGTGAAGTTATTTTTACTTGAATTCATGATCACAATATAAATATAATTAGAATGTTTGCATTGTGTCACATTTATGTACAAAATCTAATTAAAATTTAAAGGTTACACAATTTATTCAAGTATACACTCTTGTTTTAAGATAATTTAACATGAAAATATTAAGTCAATCTAATATTTTAAAGACATATGTAAAGAAAACAACAATACATGCAGGTAGCTGGTGATGGACTGTGGGGGAGCAGAAATGGTGGAATGCTGTAAGTGATGGGACTGGGTGAAGGGCTTTTGTTCTGAAAGGGGTGGACACACCTGATAGGAGATGAGTGACAGGAAGGTGCTGTAGAAGAAAGTTTTGAGTAGGGAGTCAGGAGACAACAAGCAGGAGATAAACTGATTGGCATAGGGAAAGCTTTCTTTTATTTTTATGGAGGTGTGCTCTGTAACCCAGATAATAGTATAAGATAGGGCACTGTTTGCTACAGAACGAAAACTCCAAGTAAAACTTAGAAAACTGCAATATCTCTGAGTTGTGTTGGCCTATTACGCTGGATTTTATAATATTCATTGACTTACATATAACTTCTCTGGTTTTTGTCACTTCTTAATTTTTGGTGGCCTGTCATTTGTACATTTTTTCTGGTGAGACCTTATCAATTCTCCACTAATAGTCAACCATCATTCCAACAACCCAATGTCCCTGGTACATTCTTTGCTTGTTCTTGATATCCTGATGGAAACCTATTTACCCTGATCTTCACTTATTGCTCCAAGATTTTCAGGGAAAAATTTCAAATCTGAATCCAAAAAGTGAACTTTCAGACTCATGTTAAAACCTAAACTTAAGTAATAAATTATCCAAAATCGTATATATAAACGTCTACACGTGGAAGTGTGTGTGTCTGTCTGGCCCGGAAGTGAGAGGTAGATTCGGGGTAAGGGCTCTGCCTCCGAGGAAACAGAAAACTCGGGCCAGCACATCAGCAAAACGAAACCTCAGAAGAAAGACAAAGTCGGCAAAACAGTATCCCTTTTACTTTTCCTTCCGCCGCTAATGCACAAGCGATGTGAGCATGTTGGCAAAACGAATCCTCCTAGGAGAGAGATGCCTAGAGTAGTTCCTTTCAATTACCTGACATCTCTACATTTCAGTTTTTTTTCTGACGATTTCAATAATTTCTAGGACCCCGGGCTTTTTACAGCATGGGCTTACACAGTTAGTTTCTTTATAATTTGGCTCTTTATTGTTACCTATAGACTTAGAAATTACTTCTATGAGTGATATCCAAGCCTCTCATTCTAGACCATTTGCCACACCATCAAATTCTGCATCAGAAATCACTATTCTAATATCAGGTCCAACAAAAATTCCCTTTATCAATTTAGCCTTAGGCATATCTGAAACTTTTGGCACAAATACATAAAACAGGATTCATCTTTTGATTAGGCTTTGACAAACTGCTTCATTAAACCAAGCTTAATATAAAGCAATAGTGGCAGATCAACTAAGCTGGGTCTGATGATATTTTTGGCCTTAAGCTGTAGCTTTTATCTAGCTGACCATTCCTTCTGAACCCAATGTCAGTTCTTGGCTCCCACTTACAGAGAAAACATGGGAATGTATGTCGTGATTGCTGCTATCACTGTGTTCAGTCCCAGCTATATTATGATCTTATTATCCAATAAAAATAACTAGTGTGCTTCATAGATATGTTTTTATATTAGAAAATGATAAATTCAAACAGATTATAACTAAAATAAAATATTGATATTTAACTGAATGTAACTGGCTGCACGGTAGTGCAGTGGTATCGCTGCTGCCTCACAGTTAGGAGACCCAGGTTTGCTTCCCAGGTCCTCCCTGCGTGGAGTTTGCATGCTCTCCCCATGTCTGCGTGGATTTCCTCCGGGTGCTCTGGTTTCCTCCCACAGTCCAAAGACATGCAGGTTAGGTGCTGTGACAGATAGAGGCTTTGTCCACCTCTTGAACCCTCAGGTACCACTCTGATGACCAGGTGAAAGTATAAATATTCTTTATTTTATAAGAATACCGTGCACAAAGCACTCTCCACACCCCACTCATATAAATCAAACTCTTCTACAATAAACCAATCCTCCTCGCCCAGACACTTTGCCACCCTACCTCCCAGCTCAGCTCAGTGTACTGGGCTTCCCACAGTCCTTTTATATCCCCTGACCCGGAAATGGTTCCTGGCAAAACCCACAAGTCCGTTTCCTTCCGGGTCAGGGTAAACAGTCCTCTTCTTCACCCCGGGAGTACATCGTTTCTTCCGGTCACGTGACTGTGACGCACTCCCGGGTTATAGGGCACGCAAGAGCCCACTATCCCCCCTACAGCGACTCCCGGTGGCCCCCAAGGTATCCAGCAGGGCTGTGTATATAAACTACAAAGTCCATGAGGCCCTGCTGGCATTCGGGGCACCATCATGCTGTCCGGAGGGCTCCTCCTAGCGGCCTGGGGGTGGCGACCAGAGTCCATAGCCGGTCGTCCATCACAGTTCCCCCCCCTTAGCGACGACAACTGGGGCGGAGCGTCGATCCCCGAGAGGGACGTCTTCCTCCAGGAGAACGCGTCATCCGGACCTTGGCTACGTTGTCTAGATCCCCCGGCGAACCTTGGGGGAACGGTGTATCTTCTTTCCCACCGCTCCCCTGTCCTCCGGGGACAACTTCGCCACACGTGGCCTGGTTGCCGACAGTTGTAGCACCGCCGACGTCCTCCTGGTGGCCTCTCTTCCCGAGACCTGAAACATCTCGGGAATTCGGTCAGCTCCACCGTTTCCTCTGCCAAGGAAGGGTTAACGGCCGCTTTGCTGCTCTCTGCCCTTTTCTTTACCCTGTCAGGAGACCCGCGTTTTATTTTGGGGATCTCCTGCTTTCTCTGGGGCTTGTGCACAGCGTGAGGCTCTCTATGGAAAAGAGAGAGCATCTTTGCTGTTTGCAGACCCGTTGTCCTATGTAATTTAGGAGGCGGCGTCATTAGCACCATATCTCTCCGGGTAACAGCACTTTCCAGCTGCCCCGGTTTGATTGGCACTTCCTCCGCCCCTCCAGTAACTACTGGGCAACTCCCTCTTCACACGGGTCGGGGTCTTGAGGTCCGCATCGTTCCAGAGAGGCATCTGATACCGCTGCCCCGGTTCAATCGGACCGTTGCTCGACCACTCAGTCATCACACCATGCTCTACTGTCGGATTCACAGTGCTTTGGCAGTCGCTACTTATTAAACGCGGTGCCAGCTCACACTGCGTCCCCTTATTATATACGGTACAGAAATCACTCACCTGCACTGCCGCATTAATCGAGGTCGGGGCTTCACGGCCTAATCGCCGTAGGTACTCCTGTAGTCCCTTCAACGGCGCTTCGGCTGTAGCTCCCAGCTCCTCTACACGCTCCTTCAAGTCCTTTAGTCCCTGGAAGAAGATATATAGGGGCTCGAGATATTTCTCAAGCTCCCATAAGTTTATAAAGTTAGTTATCTCGGCCGGAGGCAAGGCTACTTCCTTGTTTACCTCATCCTTCGGCCGGGAGCCAATGAGCACGTCCGCTCCTGGCACGTGCTCTGCTGGGCTTTGCATAGGCTTCTGGGACTTGGAGTCCGAAGAGGAACGGGTAGCCTCCCGCGGCTGGCTGCGGTCTGCCTCTTTAACTTTGTCGGCAGACCGTACAGTCACTCCCGCCCCTCTTTACCTTTGTTGAAGGTTGGCGCTGCATCGCTCGCCGCCCCCTTCCCCTTCAGGGAGCTCCGACTCGTCGGGGAAGCACTGACCTCACTGAAGGCTCCAAAGCGACCTTCTTTCTGGTCGCCATCGCGCGAGGTCACGTGGACTTTGTCCTCAAATGGGCTTGTAGATGGACGACCCCTAGCCTGGCCTGCCTTCTGGGTAACGCGGCCATCTTGCCAAGGTATGAGGAAGGCATCCAACGCACTGTCTGCTTTTTGGAGGCATGCCTCTGCAAAACACGAGTAAAAAGCACCCGAAACTTCGGGCGCTTTCCCAGTACATACCTCTAACCGTGGTAGCGGTGTCCCTAATCCGTGTAGGGATTCCGGTGCGGCCGACGGCTGACAGCAACCCTGCTGTTGCGCCCTTCGGGCTTGTTCAGCCTTTATCAGCTCTCGGTCCTCCTCACACCCAGTCAGGTAAATCCAGGTTAATTCGGCGTCCGTCATGGTCTTCACCCAGTCAGGACTGCCCTTCTTCTTTCCAGATTGCTTCCCCATAGTCTGCTTTAAATAACGGCTCGCAGCTGTAGCGCTCTTGGTCGCGGGTGGGATATTCACCTCCGCGGTTTCAAGAGGGACCTTCTTAGGGTTCTGTCCACAGTAAAATTTATTTAAATCCAGGTCCTCTGCCAAACCCGACGGCCAGAGAATCCTGCCGAGACTACGCCAACTGTGACAGATAGAGGTTTCGTCCACCTCTTGAACCCTCAGGTACCACTCTGATGACCAGGTGAAAGTATAAATATTCTTTATTTTATAAGAATACCGTGCACAAAGCACTCTCCACACCCCACTCATATAAATCATAAATCTCTTCTACAATAAACCAATCCTCCTCGCCCAGACACTTTGCCACCCTACCTCCCAGCTCAGCTCAGTGTACTGGGCTTCCCACAGTCCTTTTATATCCCCTGACCCAGAAATGGTTCCTGGCAAAACCCACAAGTCCGTTTCCTTCCGGGTCAGGGAAAACAGTCCTTTTCCTCAACCCGGGAGCACGTCGTTTCTTCCTGTCATGTGATGATGACGTACCCCCGGGTTATAGGGCACATAAGAGCCCACGAGCCCCCCTACATCGACGCCTGGTGGCCCCCAAAGTATGGAATTCGGGGCACGTCTACGCTATTGGGAGAGCTCCTCCTGGCGGCCTGGGGGTGAGGGCCGGAATGGGAAACTGGCAATCCACCACACCATCCTGTATATCTCTCATGTATATTTTCAATTAACCATCCTGAAAACCTCTCTGATGCTCAGAGTTAACACACAGAGCAAATGGCATTCCCATTTGTACAATGTATAAGAAAGCAAAAGTTCCTGTTTCAATTGGTTAATCCATAGTTAGCACATATAGCATTTTATTGTGCTCAAAAATGTATTGACATTACTTACAATAAGTCTTTTTAATGCAACATTTTCATCTTGAATATTATCACAAAACAATTTTATGTGAATAGCATAGCATACAGAGAAATCCACATAAATGTAATTATAGTAGAAAGGCTCAGTGTTGTACTTACTCAGGGAATTGAAGCGAGTCTGCTGTGTGATTTAAACATTTCTCTTTGAGGTTTCAAGGTCAGCTTATTAATCCCATACAGGACTTCTGCAGTGTGTCTTCTTTTGAGTTTGAACACTTTCTACTGATAGATAAATCAGTGTTTGAGTCAAGTTTTTCTTATTTTTGCTTAACAACTAATTTTGTATATTTTCTGAGTAACGTTCAATTTATTTCCTTATATTTGTATTGTTTGTCTAGCAGATAGAAGATAGCCACAAGGCCCATTCAGCCGATTGTGTTTGAAAAGCAAGATTTGATCAGTTTGATTTTTTGCTTTATTATTTGTTGATGTAATAATTATTTTTTGGTACTTTTTGACATTTGCTTTTCTTATACTTTATGGGTGTCTCCTTTTATTTGTACTATGGTAATACATCATGATTTTGAGTGCTTGGACAAATACTTAATGCAAAAAGTAATTTAATTATCCACAGAATATGATGCTTGGCAGCCAGAGACATTTGGTCATGTCAGATAAGGTCAAGAGAGTGAAGAAAGCCCTTGCGGTCTCGACTATAAGTCCTGCACTTTTTATTTTCTATCAGGTATTAGTACTAGTGCCTGTCTGAAGTTGTATTACTGTATGAGCTTTTTTTGTTTTGTGCCTCCTGAAACACTACCACTACTGAATCATTATAGTCATTGTGCTCCTTCGATTAATTGATTAGCAGCTACTAATGACTAACTTGTCCTATTTAAAACTACAAGGCTACTGATTAAATCATTGCTCCCAAGTCACTGTGTGACCCTAAATAAGTCACTTAACCTCTTTTTGCTTCAGGTCTCAGAAACATTGATGTGAAGGATTTCATGTATTTGATCTTTTTAATGACCTTAGTTAAAGGTGACTGTCGAGTAAACAAAAATAACAGTCATAATTAGTTAGTCTGTTCTGGTCAATCTAAACATACAAGATGTAAATCCATTTTAAGTATAGTAATCTACTAGAATTCAGCTGATACTATGTGAATCCATTTTAAATATAGTAATATATTGGAATTCTCTATATAGTAAATAGTCATCAGATGGAAATAAACAAAATAATTACCTTTAATCTCCTCTTTATATTACAGTATAATTGTCAATATGAAACTCGTGTGGAAGACAATCAATGGACTAATTGCTTGTTCAATGTTGTTTCCTGTCTTGAACCAAATACTACCAAGTTACCAAGGATGTCCAAGATATGCCCTCACAAAGTAAAATTAAGAGATACATAACAGCATAAACATGTTTGAGCATCAACAGGTGATGACACCCAACATAGCTATTCAATCAATACTCAAATAACTTTTGTAGAATGTTGTCAAGTCTATATATAGGTTATTTGCTTGATGGTAATTTTATTTCATAGTTCAAATACCAGTTTTAAAAAGTAAAACATTATTATAATTTTAATCAAAGTTCATTGCTATTATAAAAATACAAATCACTAGAATTCAAAATTGCTTTTTTCTTGATTTCATGTTTGTGAACTTAGAAACATTTTTTTAAATCCATTGTTTGGGCAAGTTCAATTTCCACAGATGAGGTTGCTGAGAATTATATGCCTGTAAATCATAAAGATACATATATACTGTGTATATATAGCAGGGGTACTCAACTCTGGTCCTGGAGGTCCACACTGGCTGCAACCTATTGCTTCAAGCAAATTTAAAATTAAAACCCATTTACTACTAAAGCGATATGTTTTTTGGACTTAGCTTTAATTAAATAGTTTGTTATGATTCAGAACCCTTAATTGCCAAATTTAGTTTTAAACAGCTATATTAAGGTTTTAAACGCAGTCTGCTTACTTAACCAGCCATCAGTTAGTAATGAGGTACAAATGGCAAATAAATCACCAGCTCTCCAGCTGATGTGCTTCTATTTAAACCCCTGTACATGCATCATGAGGCATCTCTGTTAATACAATGTTTTGAAATAAATGAGCGAGGAGGGGACCAAGAGGTACATATCTGTTCTGGACCAGAAAACATATAGATAATGTTCTAAGAAAATGAAAAATCTGCAATGTGATAAAAAAAACAAACTTTTTCTTGGAAGAATTAAAGCTATTTAATTGAATGGCAAGTTTCATTATCTGCTGGGTCTGGCTTGTAAATATGAAACTGACTGGAATGAAAACCTGCAACCATTGTGGACCTCCAGGACTGTAGTTGAGAAACTCTGATAAATACATTAAACAAAAGTTTGGAATCACACAGAAATGTTCATGTTTTTGATAGAAATTGATACCTTTCTTACAAAAAATATGGCCAGGACATTACTAAATTGCTATTACTGCTTTAAATGACTGATTTACGAGTATAATATAATGTTTTTTTTTTTTGTTTGATGAGCAGAAAATGGTTAGGGAGAGGCTGAGCCTGACAGGTAGGATTTACTGCTGAGGTGCATGTGTAGCAGTCTTTAATTGATTCAATACTTGATTGTCATGCAGCTTAGACAACACAAATTTGTTTTTGATGTTTGAAACATAAATATAGCAATCATAACATAAACCTGTATAGCTCAGTATTTTTAACAGTACCCCAAACTGATAAGCAACATCAGACGATCAGATAAAACACATCAAAAATATCTAATACATGCTTGTGTTCTGTTACTGCATTTACACTCCATATTTTTATCATTTGTTGTTAAATAAAAGTAAATCCAGTATGGGGTGATATTGGAAATGTTAGGGAGGCCAAACTGTTTCTTCAACAAGGAAGATCTTAATTTAATCCTCACATCAATTATTTGTGTGTGTGTGTATTTTTTAAGTAGTACCCTCATGAGACAAAAATTACAAAGTTAAAGCTTAAAGGCTCAGAAGGCTTATGCATATGATGTCAGGGCACAGTTGTACAGTCGTTGTTACCTGTACCGCAGCCTACATCTAATCTTAATTGGGTTCACTTCTTTGCTTTTTGATTGATCAAAAGACAAGGAAGTAAGTGACTAATTCATGTTGCACTACAGTAATGATGACAAGTAGCCCAGTAAGCCAGCGTGAGCGCACCTCTAATGTGATTGTCACTGCAAATACCAGCAATTTGTCTCCATCGTCTATCATTTGTTTTTAATTGTTCATTGAAACCACATTAGGTTTTATTGTCTTAGAAAATTATCTCTAGACGAGTAAGCTTTTCAGCAGGGTAACGTGGCCATCTTCTGAAGTTGACAAAGGTTAATTAACTGAAAATTCCTCTTATTATTTTACTATAAATATGTTGTAATAGCCGAACAATGAAGCAAATAAACAGCTATTGGGTAGAAACCTGCAATTAAAAAATGATGCCAAGATCATAGTTTATTAACACATATAATAAAAGTATTTTTTTTCCGATTCCCACTCACATACAAATAATTTAAGAAAGAGACCAGCAATTAATTTTTCTTGGTATTTTCTAGGAGCATAACCACCACAGTTCTGCTTTTGGTTTACTTTTACTTTTCAGTCCTACACATATATGTTATAGCTAGTTATCTTTTTTCTTTTTTGACAATTATTAATTATTGTGCTCAATGACAGATTAACAGTTCATGCTACGTGAATCCATTTTAAGTATAGTAATATATTGGAAATCTCTATATAGTAAATAGTCATCAAATGGAAATAAACAAAATAATTACCTTTAATCTCCTCTTTATTTTACAGTATAATTGGCAATATGAAACTTGAAATTAGTGTAGGAGGGTGGAAGACCATCAATGGACTAATTGCTTGTTCAATATTGTTTCCTGTCGTTAACCAAAATCATACCAAGTTACCAAGGCTCTCCACAACTCTGTATTGGAATAAGCACATTAATAAGATTAATTCATAAGGGTTATAGTGTATTGTGTCTTATTTTCATGTTGATTTTACTTCCACTTAAATTGAATAGTTTCTATTTTATTTCTGCTCTAGGCTGAAATTGAAATTGCTAACAGCTCTTGACATTTCTGAAAATGGTGCTCAGTGTTAAAACAATGTGATGGAATGAACTTGGCATATAGTTCACTGTCCTCTTGTTCCAGTTGGTGATCTGTAGATTTTGTAACACTGTAAGTCTGTAGTTTGTAACACTTTTTTCAACTAAACAAACAAAAAGATGTGATTTGTTTCATTGGTGACTTGATGATACAGTTTCTCTAAGTGAGTGTGATTGTTTTTTAGTGTTCAATGTAACAGACTTACAGCTTGCTCATAGATGACTCCTGTGTTGCACCCAGTGCTGCCAGTGTAGGCTTTGCCCTCCTGCATTCTAGGACTTGATAATAAAATGTTAAAATAGATTGAATAATAGATACATGAATGTTGTTTTATACATTGGGCAATTTAAGACATGACATGGTGACACAATGTGCAAAACTGTTGCTTCATATCTTGAGGAGACTAGATTTGAATCACTGCCTCTTACTGTTTGTGTAGAGTTTGCATGCTTTCTCCCAGTTTCAGAAAAACTTTTCTCCAAGTACTCCAGTATTCCTAGAACACCTCAGAGATGTACATTAGATTATCTGAAACACGACAGTTACCTTGACTGAGTGAGTGCGATTGAGTGCATAAGTTCATGCTACTGAAATAGTAACCCGTTCCCCAACAACACTATAACAGAAAAAAGCAAGTTCATTGAATGATCATTTACTAACAAAACTAATCATCCTGTCATCCATCCATCACAAAAACCAGAGCACATCCTAGCATCTTTGAATTCACAAAAGGAAAGAACTCTGGACTAGTGGAAATTCTGTGCACTCACTTACACTGTGCCAATTATAGGGTTGCCAGTCATCCTTCGAACTGCACAACAAACCCTGAATACCCCAAGGAACAAAACGAGAAGTCTGTACTAAGGGTAAAATATCCAAGAATAAAGTTTTGCTTGTCGTACTTCAGTGCTGTCTTTGTACTGTATCTCTAGGACTCCAAAAAGTAACTATTAATGTGAGAACTGTATTAATATAAGAGGGAAAAAATAATTTAGATGCCATAATGCCTAAAAACCCTTGGAGGTTAATTATAATCATAGTGCATCTTGAAATTCTGAAACCCAAGTACAAAAAATATTTCAACATCACAAAAACTGTACTCTTCAAATATACAAATAATGTATTATATCTTTCAAATTGAAGGAATAAAATGTCAATAACACTTCCCATGCACATATTGAAACAAATTCAAAAAATAAAGATGTGCAGGAATAAATAAAAGGATTTGGAATCTTAATGAGCAATCAACAGCAATTACAAGCAATTGGCAACCAGCTGTGCAAAAGTCAAAAATGTACAGTACACTTTCCTTGATCTGAAAATCACTGGCAGTGAGAGAAGTACACATGAGGATTTTTAACTTTAAGGAAAGAAAATCAGCACAAGAACTGCCACAAGAATTGCTAGTGCTAGTGAAAGGTACATGAAGCACCCTTGAATGGAGGACGAGTACAAAAGACAGCCTAGAGCTATAAAATTAACTGAAAGATGCCAGTCATAGACTTCTCACAGCAGCTGAATGATTGACTAGATGGGGCTGCAAAGAAACCAAACAAATGAAGCATGACTATTCTACCAATGTCCTTTGGTTCCATAGGAAGATATTTTCTGGTTGCAGACTCTCTCTGATATATTAAAATAGGATCAAAATATATTCTATATTCTCTGTAAGACTCAGCAGAATATTAGCAGGGCAAGTGAAATGATATTTGATACATATATAATTAATGAACATTTACAGATGCAGCTCAGCTTAGTTTTGGTCAAATTTAATAAACGTTTAGACATTGAATTTACACTAATGGCTTAATTAAACTATTGAATAAAGCATCAATCTATTCCATTGTTTTGCAATTTCACTGAGCTACTAATTTGGAACTGTAGTTTATCCCTTTGTTACGGTATCTGTAATGTTCATTAATGAGCTCAAATTATTAAAAAGATAATTGACAAATTGTGTGATTTTGCCTTGGAGCATCATAATCCTATTTGGATGGAAAGCTTGTCTTTTGAAAATACAGAGGGAAATACAGGCTTAGCAAAATTTAAGGCTTATGTTTTAGGCTGCAACTGGGCAAAGGAAGGGGTGTGATTATCTACAAGGGCAGCTTGACACATGTATAAAATTGAAAAATAATTTGCTAGTTAGAATTTTATAAATACAATTTTGTTGTTGTGCCAGTTGGATTCAGAGCTAGCTGTACTGAATTTTTATGCCTGTTGCACTTTACTGAAAAAGCCAGTTCAGACAATGGATGAATGGATAGAAATTAACAGGGTTAAGTCTATACCTTTGTAACTTATGCAATCTATAGGAAGGGCAAGGAAAGTGATATTTATCTTCCTTCTCTTATATCAGCTTTTAATAAAGAAGAATAACTTTCAAATCTCAGCTTGATGATACTATGGAGAATTTAGGTGAATAGGATTGGTGAGCTTATTGGGCTGAATGGCCTATTAATATCACAATTATTCTAATGTTCTAACGATTAGTACATTGTTCATGTCTAAACTGTTAAGTGAGGCTATTTTGAGCAAAAACAGAAAAGACTTAAAAAATAAACTGGAGAAACTAAAGAAATAAATTGGACTGAAGGTCTGTCTAGGGCTGTTCACTGACATGATTTGGTTGAGAGTGTATGTTAATATGTATTGTGATGGGTCACCTCTGCTTACCATTATTCAGAAAGAGATGTCAAAAAAATTCTATTATAAAAAATATCTTAAAAAATCAAAGGAGAAAAACAGCAGCAGAGCTTAATAGAACACTCCAAATGAAAATGATACTTTTTGATATATTACTTACCCCATGTAGCTTGTAGTGATGGCTGAGAAAAAAAGTTTAATCTTTTAATGTTTCCATGCAGGTTTCTGATATAACTCATTGATGACTGACATTGGATAACAGCAAGTAGTATCAAAATGTCCCAGAGAAATCTCATGTTACTCGCGATATAAATGTGAAGTCATCTAGTTTTGTGCTCATAACATCCTAAACACATGTATTTTTACTAAAATATTGTTACCGTATATACTCGCATATAAGTGGGGTCTTGAAACCCGAAAAATCTATCATAAAATCAGACTCCGACTTATACGCCCATTCAAAAATGTGACCCTTAATTTTTTTTTTTTTTTACATCTTCTTGCTTTCTCCAATCTCACACCAGATTCTCAGATACATCGAATTTTGTTACAGCAGCGCAGTTACCAATTTCTTTTGCCAGGTCAACAACTTTTAATTTAAAACCAGCTTCATATTTTCTTCTGATCGAACGCTCCATCGTAGATAAGGGATGCTCTTACGATAAAGGTGTGTGAGGGTGTGAGATACAAAAATCACACAACAGTGCAAACGTCGCTTCACAATAGTTTGGGTATTACCATGTGGTCACATAGGCACAATGCATAAAAAAAGGCAGTGTGTTCCGTGGTTATTCTCTCAGGTGGGCATTAGAATATCATAAACTCTTGGACCAATAGCGTGAGTTTTCCGCATTCAAGTTATACAACCGACATCATATAATACCAGAAATTATATGGTAGAATCAAGCCACGAATTATCCGCGGGAGAACTTATCCATGCGTATATATGGTAAATAAGTGACTTCTTGTGGACTAAAACAGGATGCATTCAGACTTGAACAAGCATTTAACATGAAGTTCTCCATCCCCATCCCAGAGTCCAGGCAAGAAACAGAGCTTATTCAGCTGATAGTGACAGTAAAAAGTTCACTGAGAGATCTGTACAACTACAGTATATATTAAAACTTAAAGAAAAATGATTGATAATGATGATGACATTATCAGGAAGAGGATAGGCCTCAGACTTGTGCACTTAGCCTGCAGCTATATATTTATGAGGTATTCCAATGGTGGATATCAATATAAATTACACAGTAGGATGCAGGTCAATATATTGAAATGCTTGTTCATGTCTGAGTGTGTTCCAGTTTAGCTAACAAGATCATTTTCCCAAAGTGACTTATTTATCAATATTTAGTAAAAATACTTGTGCATACGTTCAGTATATGACTGGATGACTTCACATCTGGATTATGTGACACGAGTAACACAATGTTTTGATATTTGCTGTTTTCTAATGTTGGTCTCCATAGACATATATCAGAAACATTTTTATTTCCATTGTGCATGATAACATAAGATTAAAATTTTTTCTTGGCCATCATTACAAACTACATGGAGTAACATATAAAAAAATATATTTTTGAGTGGGGTATTCCTTTAAAGCAGAAAAATAAAAATTCTTCTGATCTCCTTTGTGATATGTGATTTCTCTTTGCTCCTTAAAATCTTTGAACCTCTTAAATCTTTCAACAGCACAGAAAGATCACTACACATACAGGCTCTCTCAGATTCACCGGAGAGCCTTTATAATTGTAGCCCTCAAATTTAACCCCTTCCACCACGGGGTTACCTGAAACCTACTAAGAAAACCTTCCAGAAGAATTGAAAAAGACAGGTCATAACCATTCATACGTGGTACACCCCATCCTATCTGTAAGTGGTTATTTTGCCAGCTTACATCATTCACCATTTCATCCAACCAGCTCCAGTCAGTCCATACATGTGTAGCCTCTCTGCCACTAAATAGCAGGTAAGCAACCAAGCATGATGGATTGAAGGGTCTCTTCTCTTTTGTAAAATTTCTTATGTTTAATATCTCACTCTAACAAAAGTGTGCAGTAGTCTGACAACTGAAGCATGATTCTTATTCAGCAAGGTAATTGGAGTCTATGGAGGAAGCTCACTTAAACATGGAGAGAATACACATATTACACAGACAAAAGACAAAGACAGCATCAAACCAGAACCCTGATATTGGTTAGTGGAAAACCGTTTTGAAATGCAAAACTAATTATGTTCTTATTTTATTTTTTAAGTTACATTTATTACCAGGTGTGATCTTATATTTTTTTAGTCAGGACTAACTGTTTTGAGCAGCTGCTTGAACTCCAATGACGAGATATAGTAGTTAGATCATTAAATGAAAACATTTACATATAAAATCTAGAATAATAGTTAGTACATATCTCAAACACACACAATAATTACAAAAACATTAAAGAAAAGTTCTGACTTGCCTAAAGATAAGAGAACAGTCACGATGAGGCACTATAAAGGCGTGTTGCTCTAGGCATGATGGTGTCCTGTTAGTGTTTCTTGACGCACTTCTGCTAAATGATTCCTTGACTAAAAGTTCTCAGTGTCAGTTTGTCAGAGAGGGGATGTGCGACATTGTTTCTCAGTTTTGTCTTCATTCACCCCTCCCCTACTACTCTTACCAGATCAAGAGCGTGTTCTATAACTGTTCTTGCCTTCTTAACCAACTTGTTGATCAAGTAGGTCTCCCCTGAAATTCTGACCACAGCATAGAAAATCAAACTGGCCATTACAAAATTGTAGAATATGTAAAGTATGCAACTAGCCTTATTAAAGGAACACAGCAGCATCCTAAGAAAAAAGAGTTTGATCTGCACTTTCTTATATATAGTACGTAGTTCCTTTGTGTTCTGAGACCAGTCCAGTCTGCTGCTGGTGTGGACCCATAAGTACTTGTAGCTGTGCACCACTTCTACATCCACTCCCTGAATGATGAAATACATATGGTACTAGAAAAGAATGTACAAGGTATCTGAAAAGAGAATCTTGAGAGATTATAAACTCATTGTTATATACATATTGCCAAAAAATGATACTAAAGGCAGCTCACTTCAGAAAAGCACAGGGAATGGATATTGGGCTACTCTTGTTAGAGCGAACTTGAGGAAAGGAGTGAGTGTGTCAAAGAGGTGGGAAGTATGTAACCTGATTTCTTGCACGTATCCCTGTTTGTTACACTGCAAACATGGTTTACTTTGTGAATTTCAGGTTGCAGAGCTGTGTGGTTTTTTGTGCTGTCAGTTCATTACTCATGGATGGCAGTTCTAATTCCCAACTTCAGTGTGCTCTCTGTGGCATTTACCATCATATGTTTTCCCACTTTGGATAATTCTGCCTATAACACACAGTCTATTTGATTTCCATCTCTAGGGGGCCTGTGTATGTGTATTTGTGGGTGCACACTGGGAATGATGTGGTATTCTGTCCAGGTTGGGTTTCTGTTTTTCACCATGTAAGCCAATTAGACTCCAGCTTGCTTTATGCCTACACAAGAACAGAAACTACAATCTTTTGCTCTTAGCAAGTGTTTGACATTTAGAAAAATGTTCTGCTTGAGAGCCCTTCTTCAATTCCATGCATTGTCTTAACCCACTTAATCCTTACAAGGTTAGTGGTGAGCTGAACCTGCAAGGAATATACCATCCCGAAATATTGCAAACAATACTATTGCAAACATGCCCATAATTGGGGTTTGAAAAAAAATGCAGTACTCAAGGAAAAAAAAAACAGCATCACCATTTGCCTGTCAGGTTTATTGGTTTCTCTAAACTGGACTGGTGTGAATGGGCTGCAGTGTTCTGGTTGTTGCTGTTGTCCCATCTCAGACTGCCATCTAATGCTGCTGGGATGGACTTCAGGGTTCCTCAATAATGTAAGGGATTATTAGACAGACCATTCCTAATTAAAGTAACAGTAGATAAATTGTTCCTGGGTTAACACTGTTTGCATAAATGCCTTCAGGAGAGCCATAGTATAATCACTTCAGTCTTACAAAAAAAATTTTTGTAATGACCTAAACAAAGAAAAAAATATGGAGACATTTTTCTGAGAAAATCAGATTCAAACCATGCAAGATATGCAGCTGCCTTTCGGTTCGTGGCAAGATGACCTACAAACCTGAACTTGTGCATAATGGAAAAGAAGACAACTCTGCATAAAGATTAACTTTTAAATTATTTTTCACTGTAATCACATGCACATAATGAAGGAGTCATGAGAGTATGACTTTCACACTTTTGGTCAGATGCTTTACATGTCACACCTAGAATTGCTTTTTTAGAAAAAGAAAAAACTGTTTTAAAATCAGAATAGGAGAGAAACCATTTTATTTATTGTATCACACTATGGTCTATTGAAAAAGTTAAGCCTACAAAATGCACTCAGAGGCAACATAAAGACAAGATATTCAGTATAACCTAGTTAAAACATTTACTAATAAATTATCATATTAAAGAAGTGAGTTGAAGAGATCCCAAGGTTTTAAATTATACTTGCATATGAAGTCATTTTAAAATTCCAATAAGCAGTGTCAAGTGGCTCAGAGATATACATTAAATTCTGAGCTCAGTCTTTGTTGGTGTCTCTTTTGCTTTGTGTGGGTACTCCAGTTTTACCCTCACATCTCAAAGAAGATCATGTTAAGTTAATTTGTCATTCTAAACTGGATGGTATGTGTAGGTGAGAGTGCCCTGTGGCAGACTGGATGGTTGCTTCTCATTTCTAAGTGGGGGCATGTATAGGTGGCCATTCTTTCTCTTAATGGACACCAGGCTACAGGTCATGCTGTCCCATCATTAGCCATGGTCTCCAAAGCAGTCTCCTACTCTTTTGAATGAACAACACTGTCCTTTTTGTATTGAAAAAGCTCCTAAAAGAGCTTTCCTCTAAAGTGGTAAACTGGTAAATAACAAGGTCTTGTATTTTATGTGTTAATATAGGCGACTTCTCTGTCACTCTCTCCCCTCCCTCTTTATGCCCCTTCCAGTTGCACATCTATAACCTTACAGAGTCTACTGTGCCCAAGCAGCTCCTGTCCTCTGACAATGACACAGAGTGATGCTTTCTCTGTATCAGTTTGATTCTCTGTCTTCTCCTGTATTAATTTCCCTTGTCCTGGGTCATACTGGTGCAAAGCTTCCTGCTGGTGACCTACTTCTTGCTGGGTGTCTGCTCACAAAATTTATTGAAAACAAAAGTCAGAAATATTGTGTTGTAAATAAATGTAATGTACCTTTGAATAAAAAGGAGTTATGGATTTTCAAGATAAAACAAGATCACAAAAACAAAATAGGTTCTAAACATTAAGTATTAGATAACCATCTAATGCTAATCACTGACATCTTCATTCATGTTTGTTACACTTGGACAACAGAGGTTGGTAGTACACCAGTCATGTACAGTGTATGCCATGGTTAAGAGCAGAGTTCCATTGCTGAAATAAGCTGGATGGTGTCCCATTAACAATTTGCTGCAACCATGTCTGACAGGGGTCAGTCTTTTGAAGCCTTAGTTTTTCTGGTGGTGTCCAGGCATGCACTATGCCTGAATTGTCAGAGTCAGCACTGGGCGATGATATCTTTGGTGGGTTTCAGGGCAGTGTGAGAAAAGACATTGGAGTTCCACACATAGTAAGACCTATAAAGCTTGACTATCCAATCTTGGTATTGTGTGAGGAAAGAAACAGGCCTTTGTATGTTGGATGGCAGTGTGCTCCAGGCCTGAGTCATACAGCAGGATTGACAGAATGCAGGTTTGGTATGTTTGTGCTTGGTGCTGATCTTAATGTTTTGCTGTCACCAAAGTTTTTTGTAGCAACCTCATGCCAGAAGCAGTAAAGCTGATTCTTCACAGAAGAATATACTGAGTAATTTGATATAAAACATGAGCTACAGTAGAGCTATACACTCAATAACCACAAAAAAAATTACAAAAATAAATGCTCAGCAGCAGTCAAGTTAAATTTGAAAGACAGAATAGGATTATTTCAGAAAATAATTGGAATTTAGGGCAAAAATTTGTATAGCATGCAGACTTATTCCATTTGCATCATAAAATGGGCAATAACACTTACTGGGATGACTGTGGTCAATGATAATGTTGTGTTTACATGACAGAAGTTGTTATAATTTGCTTGATTGAAGACAGAATAACATTTTCAAGACAATGCAATTACCATCAAATTGTGATGTATTCACTAATGACACTCTCAATAAAAGTGTAATAAAAACTGATCAGCATTGCAGTGCTCTCATACCCATGGGAAGTAGTAAAGTTCTGCATTTGATGTTTAAAAATTCAAGGTTAAGTTGTGCACCAGTTCGTAACAGTTTTGATACATGGGTACCAGCACACACCTCTGTGTTGCTAAACATATCAGAAATGGTTTGAATAGGAGACCAGAATATTAAACATAAAGCAGGAAACATGCTAAATTCTTAAACCAGGAAATCAAGTCTATTTTACAATAAACCTAAACACCAAAACCATAAAGATCATAGTCAGAATAACATTGGCAAAGATTTAAATATCAGGAAAAATTCACAGGAATTATCCATCAAACTAAGATAAAAGATGGCTCCTTCAGCTGATCTTTGAACCTTTGACCAAATGAGGCCAAGGTCACAACCTCCAGCAACCAGAGAATGCATCATTGCAATGGAATTCAAAAAATGGTGCCGCCCAAGAGAAAAGACAAAATGGCATCAGAAAAAAAATCAGATTTAATTATAACAATATCAAAACTAAAGTGAAAAAAAGCTGGATTTTTTATCCCAAAAATATAATAAATACATAATCATTCAAAAACATGTCTTTAAAAGCTTAAGAAATTTATGAACATAACATAATCACAACAACCTCTATCTCAAGATCATACATGCCCCAATGATGGACATTAATGTTGTAAACTAGTTGTCAGGATGTGGAGTCAATAACACGGCAAAAGGGATATATGAGGCCTTAAAATCAGTCACCAGAGCAAGTCGGGACCTCCACTGTTCTATCCAGAATTGTCTCACCCTAACACACTACTATCTGTTGGATTCAGCCTGGCAAGATCCAAAAATGGGGAAACTGGCTTTTCAATTTTCAAAATGACTTTAAAGTTCCAAAATATCTCAGATACCTCGTAAGGGAAAGGAAATCATAAAAAAATCTTTGGGTTGATGAGGTAGTTTACAAAAGGGATCTTTATAAATGAGGATATGTATTCAAAAAAATAGAAAAATATAACAAAAGGTTTAAAAGGGGCAAAAAGGTGTTGCTTAAAATGCAATCCTATGTGAACTAGTAAATTTGCATGATAAAGCAATACTCTCAATTAACTCCAGTAAACTTCAGTGTGCCCCTCCTGAGTAAAATTAATCAGGGTTAAGTACAGTAGTTCCAGAAATCTCAGAAATGGCCACTAGTGGGGGGAAACTATAAAACCTATGGTAGTCATATTTTTCAGAAGCTCTATTAAACAAATAGCAAAGAAGAGTTGAAAACAAATCCACAAGTACATAGTTCAAGAGGCAAAGTCAAAAACAGAGCAAGGGTTCAAAATCCAGTTCAAACAAATCAAGCAAAGCAAAGAGCACTTGAACTCACCAACACCTTGAGCACATTCAATAAACCGCAAAGGACTGTGGGTTTTACTCAGTCTTTATAGAGCTGAGAGCATTTCTTTGACCATGATGGACAGGTAGCCCTACCTCTTGGGGGACCACTCACAAAAGACTTAGTGCCTAAAAAAAAACACACAATAACATTCTTTGTACAGTGGAACCTTGGTTCACGAACATCTCGGTAAACGTACAAATTGGTTTACGACCAAGAAGTTCGCCAAACTTTTGCCGCGGTTCACGACCACACACTCGGTATACGAACAAGCCAGTTTCCCTTTCAGTTTGTACATATTCAGTCTCTCCCTGTGCATTTCCTGTGTAGCGAGCGAGCAAGAGAGAGAAAGCGAGAGAGCATGCAACACACACACACACACAGGCAGCGCGAGAGGGAGAGCACACACATAGGTAGCGCACAGAGACAGATGCACACACACAAGCAGCACGAGAGAGAGACGCGCATACACACAGGCAGCGTGAGAGAGAGGGGGCTGAACGCATAAGGTAGGAAGGCAGTTAAAGAATGCACTGGGCTTGATTTTGTTTTCACTTCTGTTTACAGTGATTGGTTCATAGTGGGCATTGTTGCAATGTTACTTTTCTTGGTGGTTTATTAAATTACAGATTTTTTCAAATGTTCATTTTTTTCCCTGTGCTTAAAACTCATTAAAAAAAAGTGTTTTTAGCCAGCGGTTGGTAGCGCTATAGCGCGAACTATTGCAGTGTTAGTTTTCTCTGTTGTTCAAGGTTTTCTCAGTGTTATTCAATGTTTTTACATTTAGTTTACTATTACGATGTGCATTCTATGATTTAATTAACTATATTTGTGCTTAAAAACTTAAAAAAAATATACATTTAAATATTGTTTGTATGGTCTGGAATGGATTAATTGTATTTACATACAATCCTCTGGGGGAAATTGCTTCGGTTCACGACCAAATCGGTTTATGACCAGAGTTTTGGAACGAATTATGGTCGTGAACTGAGGTTCCACTGTATGTGGATAAAAGCATCTGCTAGGCATGTAAGTGCGTACGGAAACTAAATCAGCATTGCTAACATAAAAATTAGCAAAACAGATATAAATTGGAAATTTGAACCCCAGCCTTTGCATCTGATTGAAACATAACCTCAAGATTGTTGTCTCTAGACCTTAGATAGGCAGAAGTAGGTCTCAGTGGCAGTGTACATCAGGGTTTTCCCCACCCCTTGGAGTGTCACCCACAGAACACACGAAATGTAAGCACATTGAAAGTGTGTGTAATTACAGAATATCAAATAAAACCAGCAAAAATAACAAAGAAATTAAAAATAATAATCAAAATTTAACAATAATTGAGACAGACAACAAATACAGTACAAGACAGGGGAAAAACCTGGCTGCAATGTAAGATGGGTTGATTAAATGATACTGCAAACCAGTAATACTTCAATCAAGTTTACGCTTTATAATTATTTGTAAGTGGTTTTAAGGTGTTCTCTGGATATGTGATGAGTTTTTTGTTATCACTTTAGACATTTTAAAGTATGTTTGATCACTGACAATGAGAATTGTATGGTAGTTTTTGTCTTATTAACAACTGTAGTTTCCTCCCTTCCAAATTTAAATTGGTCTGATATGAATGAGTGTGAGCGTGTGTGTGTGTCCATGTGCCCTTGGTTGAACTGGTGCCCTGCCTGGGTTTGAGTACTGCCTAGTATGTAATGCTCTGTAGTCAGGTTGAGTTCTCCTACAACCCTATACTATAAAAAATAGATGGTTAGATACTGTACATTTGTGAAATCATAGATGATGGTATCATTTTTCCATCTTTGAAATCAATTACAGTTAAAATTTTGACATATTACATAATGTTTCTCCCTAAATAATTAAGACAGAAAAGCAACAAGACTTCTCAGACAGACATGGACAACTTTATGTGGAACAGTGAACTGATAATTACAAGTATCTTTGCTTATCAACCTCCAGATAACTCATATTCACAAGCAAGTGACATTTTGAAGCCACATTTTGAGGGTAAACATAGTGGAAATTTTGATATAATCAAAAAAGCTTTTTAACTGTCTTTTCATATTTCATACCTGAAGACAGCACGGTAACACCCTTCACCCCTCCTGTAAAGAAAAGACATTTGGCATTTAGAATGCTTCCGTAATAAATAATTATGAGCAAACTCCCTGTCTGGTAATGTAAAAATACAGTTAAATATGAGGAATATGAAATTACTGATGAGTTTAAGTGAGTACTGGAATGAAAGCTTACATTATAACTAATAGCACAAATTGTTTGAGTGCTTCATATGTCTTTTATTAAACATCTATCACAAATGATCTGCCATTCTGTATGTGTCATATGGCTCAAAAGCTGTGCCCAGTTGGGGATTTTCATTCTAAAACTGAAAAATAAGTGTGACAAATGCATTTTTTTTAAATATGTCAAACATGCCAGAAAGGGACTCCAGTAATATATTAAATGCAAAATATGTTTATAAAACAAAATTTGCTTTGTGTCTTATAAAATGGCAGCATAGGCATTAATGCCAAAAAAATAAATTTATGCTTCAGCGTACAAAAATGAGGAAAGCAAAATCCTCCAGTTGTTAACAGTATTGTTATATATACGTATATATATTTTTATGTGTGAAAAATGCTATATAAATAAAGTTATTATTATAATTACTACATATCTAGATTTATCCATCCTTTCACCTATTCATTTTAAACCTGATTGCCCAGTTCAGGGTTGTGGGGAGCCAGTACCTCTCCCAGTAGTACACACATTCACTACTATAACTCAGAAAAGGCCAATTTAAAGTTGCCAATTAACTAAAAATTCAGGTCTTCCTAAGTACACTATGCTTACTGTATGTATTATCTAGCAGAAATGCCGAGCATTGATCTGGTATCCACCTTAATGAAAGGATAAGTGGCTATGTTTCCATCTGGTTGCTATATCTCTGTCATTCCAAAAGATGGCGGATCAAAAACATTTTTAGCAATAAAATACATTCCATTTGTCATTCCAACAGATGGCATATCACAAACATTAAAGCTGCTTTTACAAATCTCAATCCAAATGCCATATAATGGAGACCTACACATTGCATGGCACACTGCTTAGGTTTTAACCCTCCTTTGATAGGTAGCACAGCTAATATTTGTATAATGGATTAAGGTAAGAAAGCAATTAATTTATGTATAAATGTTGACTGTTTCATCAATGCTGGGTGAAATGTTGTTGGCATGGAGCTGGACAGTTTAACATCTGTGGCAGAGCGAAGGGCGCTCAGCAGGCTCCTATCAATTATGGAGAATCCACTGCATCCACTTAATAGTATCATCTCCAGACAGAAGAGCAGCTTCAGCGACAGACTGCTGTCACTGTCCTGCTCCACTGACAGATTGAGGAGATCGTTCCTCCCCCAAACTATGCGACTCTTTAATTCCATCCGGGGGGGTAAACGTTAACATTTAACATTATACATAGTTATTGTCTGTTTTTCACCTGCAATTATTATCATTCTTTAATTTAATATATTTATTGTATCAGTATGCTGCTGCTGAAGAATGTGAATTTCCCATTGGGATTAATAAGTATCTATCTATCTATCTATCTATCTATCTATCTATCTATCTATCTATCTTCTATCTATCTATCTATCTATCTATCTATCTATCTATCTATCTATCTATCTATCTATCTATCTATCTATCTATCTATCTATCTATCTATTATCTATCTATCTATCTATCTATCTATCTATCTATCTATCTAGATAAATGTCTGCCATTTGGACACCAGTTATCGCTCCAGCACCCCCAAACACCCAACACAAGCAGGTGCAGACACAAGTTAAAAGCACAAAGAATCTTTTATTGCAGGAAAACTCTTCACAACAAGTGTTTCCCACCACCACTGCCACAAGTACAATAAAGCACTATAATATTACACTCTTTGTCTTCTTTCTTTTGGTCACTCTTCCACTGCCTCCTCCACTCCTCCTTGCAAGCTCTGTCCATCTTCCACCCTGACTCTGGCTCTTCCTTTTGAGGCAGGCTGCTCCTTTTATCTTCCACCTGGGAATACTTTTGGTCTTCCACACACACGGTCTGAAATCACTTCTGGGTGATACGGAAACCCCATGAAGAAGGGCTCCCCAGTCCCTGCAGCACTCCTGGTGGCACACATGGAACCCAACAGGGCTGAGTTGAGGAATTCCATGTCCCATGCTGCCCTGTGAGAAACCGAGGCACTGCTGCAAGCTAGCGGTTGTGCCATCTAGCACTCTGGCAGAGATAATGCCATGGGCACACTCTCCCCCTAGTCCTTTCATTTTGAGGGTATCCCGGCCAGGTAAGGCTGCCGGCAGTCCCTCACAGCCCATCAGTAAGTGGTTAATAGTGTCGTCTTCAGTCATTTTCTTTCTACCGTATTCTGAAGAGCAACTAGCTAGAGCTAGAAAAATCACTTTCACCAGTTCACCTCAGATTTATTGTCACATGTACACAGTGCTATAAAATTCTAATGTGTCCTATGTCCTATTTTTATTCAAAAATTATTCAAGCAGAGAAATGACAAAAGGAAGAAAAATACAAAATATGGCCTCCATGAAGTAACTCAGAATTGAATTAATTCAGATCCATAAACTGAAAATTAAATTCAGAAACAATAGCAAAAATTAAAAAATTAAAGAATAAAAATTAGAACTTTCAAAATCTACACTTTGACATTCAAAAATCCAAGGTAAAATATATGATCAGAAGCTAATACCTAATTTCTGGCTTGTGGCACCTCTGGCCTTTAACTTGGTCAATGGAAGTTACATTTGAAAAGGACTAAAGAAAAACAACAAAATAATTCAAAAAAGGAAAAATACTCAATAAAAACAAATTAAACCTAAAAAGAAATGAACCAACAGCTACACTTTAAATTAATAACAATATCAAAATAATACACAAACATCAAAATAAACAGCATATTGATGAAACCATAGCAAAGATTAATGTAAATATAACTACATTGATTCACTGATTTTTGGACAAGCTGAATCCAACCAGTCATACTGTCATTTCAAATATTGTCAACATCCTCATGTAACACCTGTTACATAACATGACCAAATGAGAATATTAGCATTTTTTTATGAGAACAGGTCATTTATCCCAACAAAGCTATCCACCAAATTCTACCAAAATAAGATCAAGTCTAGTTTTGAAGGTCCCTAAAGTTCTTCTCTCCACCGTACTACTTTGCTATTTATTCCATGTGTCTATGTTTTTCTATGTGCAGAAAAACTTCCTAACGTTTGTGCAAAATTACATTTACCTTTAACAAATCTCCAACTGTGTCCACATGTTCTTGTTGAACACATTTAAAGTAACAGTCTTGATACACTGTACTAATTCCTTTCATAATTTTACACTGTCATGTCAACTCTTATTTTCCTGTTGCCTAAACTGAAGAGGTTCAACTTCTTCATTCTTTCCTCATAACTCATCCCCTATAGCCCTGATATGAGCCTAGTCGCTCTTCTCTGGCCCTTTTCTAGTGCTGCTATGTCCTTTTTGTAGCCTGGAGACCAAAACTCCACACAATACTCCAGACGAGGCCTCACCAGTGCATTATAAATCTTGAGCATAACCTCCTTGGACTTGTACTCCACACATCGTGCTATACAGTATAACCTAACAGTCTGTTAACCTTCTAAATGGATTCTAAGCACTACCTGTAAGATAAGGACGAGTTCTTTGTGAATTCCAGGTCCTTTTCAAAAGATGTACTTTTAAATTTCAGACCTTTCATTATGCATTCAGATCTAATATTTTTTACTTGCTACGTGTAATAATTTTCATTTACTTACAGTAAATGTCATCTGCCACAAATTTCACAAATTTGCCCAAGTCTGTATGATATCCTAGTGCCTCTGAAATGATTCAACACATACAAGATCATCTGTCAGTCTACCTAGTTCGGTATTATCTGCAAAATTAAACCAGCTTGTTATTATATTCTTTTTTAAATAATTTATATATATATATATATATATATATATATATATATATATATATATATATATATATATATAGATATATATATATATATATATATATATATATATATATATAAAATAGCAGTGGCTCTAGCACTGACCCTGTTGATAGTACTGTTAAAATCGGCCAATTCTGATAAGGTTCCTGGCCACCATAACCCTCTGCTTCCTGTGCCTCAACCAATTTTGCACCCATCTACACACTACACCCTGACCTCTCACTTAGGACTTTTATCAAATGCTTTTTGAAAGTCAACATTAATATCTTACACACATTGGTACATATTAGTACTCAGATAATATTCTGTATTGCTTACTCATAGAATTCCTGCATTTAGTAATACATGACCTCTCTTGTCTTGAACCTGACCAAACTGTTCCTAAAAACTGCTGTTTTTGGCCACATGTTGCTAATTCTTTTCTTTATAATTTTTGAAATAAATATTCCTGTGATGTGCAATAAGCTTACTGGCCTAGTTACTTGGATATGTCTAGTCACACTTTTTGTAATCCTAAGCTGTTGCCCCAGTGTGCACTGACTTTAAAAAAAATATGCATCAAGAGTTTATAGATATTCTCAATAACCTCCTTAAGAACACAAAGGTAATCTAGTCCTGGTGATATGTTAGATTTCAGACTATTTAATATAAGCAGTACTTCTCCCTCTTCAATTTCTGAATCTGAGTACCTCCTTAGCTGTCCGTGTTGCTGCTGGGAGGTTATTCACTTGTTCACCAATTTCAATTGTCAGAAAAATACAAGTTTAGAGCATCTGCAATGTTCACTGTCTGAATATATTTAATACTAAAAGATATTTGGATCATCTTTCACCTTTTCCACAATATTTCTCTTATACTGAATTTTAGCTTCCCTAATATCCTTCTTAATGGTTGCCCTTAAGTTACTGCGGGAGTTATCAGTCTTATACATCTAATACAGCTGCTTTCCCCTTTGCAGCTTCTGTTTCATCTCCTTATTTTCCCACTGCTGAGTTTTATTTTACTTTCTTATTAATTCATTATTTTGAGATGAACTTGTTCAGCTTTATAGGTAAAGCATTTTAAATGTGCTCCACTGCTCCTCAACTGTCTCCACATTTTAAAGCTTATCACCATTTATTCATTTGCACATCTGTTTATAATTTGCCCTGTTAAAGTTAAATTTATCAGTTTTAGTCTTTACATCTGTGCTCTATCAAAGAGCTGAGAATTGTATGATATTAGGGTTACTTGATCCTAGTGGTTCAGTCACCATCCTCACCATAATTCTATCGCTGGTTAATGCAGATTACTACATTTAAGTCAGGCATCCCTCCGCATTGGTGCTTTAACATACTGTTTTAAACTCCTGCTTCTTGTACTCTAGTATTTGGCTAATTAAACTCCCCCCATAGGAAAAAAAACTTATTAAACATACCAACCCCTCTAAATTTCACTTAATATTATTAAAAAGATGCACATTAATATAACTGTCTGGCATTGGAGGTGTGTTTAACACACTCCTAAAATAAAGGCTCTATCCTAATACTTTCTTATTGATTTCAGATGTCCTCATTAAGAATCCCCTTTAATTTTTTGTCTAGCCTCAAGAAAAATATGTAATCATCTATGTATTACTCATCCCCATCATTGTTATTTTAGTATTTCATTGTTGTGTTTTGTTATTACAATAATTCATAGATTTTGCTCAGCTACATGCAACTCCAAATCACATGTTTTATTTTTGATATTCCTAGCGTTCAAGCAAGCATTATTTAATGTGTTACTTGTTTTATGAGTACTTTGGCACTTTAACTTTGGGCTAGAAATTAAGTTACTAAACATATTTGTTTTTACACTTTTTTATTTCTTTCATGTACAATTCTAAACCTGGCCTGTGTTAATCTCCCTCCCCCCCATTCCCTAGTTTAAACGATCCTTGACTTACCTAGTCATATTCCCCCCCCCCAATAATTTGGTGCCCCTCTGGCTAAGATGCAACCCGTCCCATGTTTATTCAAAGGAATCCAAACACCACATAAACTATAACCTTCTATCCTGCACCAAGGAATTACTAGGACTGACAAGTGACACAGGCAGAACTTCGGATAAGACCACCTTGTCAACTGGCACCTAACTTTTTAAATTTTGACTGCAGAACTGACAACATGTTCTTATATATGTCATTTTTTCCAACATGAACAATGGCAATTGAATCCACCCCTGCTCTGGCTAAGAGCCTATCCACCCTTCCAGAGAAGTCTCCTACATGTGCACCTGGAAAGCAACACACTCTGGGTCTCTGGAGCAAACCTGTTTCTCAATCTCCCTAATGATTGACACCATTACTATTGCTATTGTTGTCTCTGTGGGGAATTGTTTTGAGGTGACCTGTTGGGGCTCCTCATTCCTGCCTACAACCTTACAGTTTTCAAAGTCTCACTCCACCTCCACAAGGTTCTGAAAATGGTTTGACACTTCCAATTCTGGGATTGATGACACTGGACAATGTGCGCCCTTTACCTTGTACCTCTTTGGTCTGAAGTGTTCTCATACTCCACCTTAGGGGTGGCACAACATCTTCATAAAGAACCAATTCTCTAGTGCAGTGCAGGTTAGCCACCTCTTCCACCAGTGGCAGATCAGCTGACAACTCCTGTAGAGCTAGCTTTCAAGGAGACCCAACTTTTCCAAGCCACCCTTTAAAAAGTCCAACATCAAACAGGAGTTGCATTGTACTAAACTGATTTTTAAAATTTGGACTTGGATTACGTAATTGCTCATCCCCTTTTTATTAAATTTAAACTGTTTGACTTATTAAAATTACAAAAATAGTATCAGATTACTGTGGTGGGCTGGCGCCCTGCCCATGGTTTGTTTCCTGCCTTGCGCCCTGCATTGGCTGGGATTGGCTCCTGCAGACCCCCATGACCCTGTAGTTAGGATATAGCAGGTTGGATTATGGATGGATGGTATCAGATTAACAAATGCAATTATTTAGCAACTGCTGTCCCATAAAGTTCCTGTTATACTCTTTCCCCTTGACTGCCTACTTTCCCTAATCATTTGCTGTCCTAAATCTGCAGCCCTCTTATTACTTCCTTCCTTTCAAGCCTTTCTGTGCCAATTCCTATACCGTTTGTGCTTGTTGCAATTAATGAACACTTACATTCTTGTCTTCTTGTTAGTCCTAATTTCACCTGATACGAGTGCTAAATGCTGTTTTATCAACAAGCATTTTTTACACCTTAATGCAGAGCATTGCCGCACCCACTACACGATGAAACAACTCGGGATCCCAGTTGGCAACCCCCCAGGCAGACACGCGGTCCAGTCCCACCCTCCGGAAATGACCCTCTATCTGCTGCAGCCAGGTGTTTTGTGGGCGACCCCTTTGCCTGGTCCAGCCACTTGGGTCCCCAACAATGAGGATCCTATGAGCTGGATCACCCTCAGGGAAACGCGCCACATGGCTGTAATGGCGTAACTGATGCTCTCTCACAATGCAGGTAATGTGCCTCATTCAGGACTCCATGAGCAACCACTCATTCGATACAAAGTCAATCCAACGGTACCTAAGGATTTTCCGGAGAGACACAGTACCACAGGAGTCCAGTCTTCGAAAAACACAGAGGTTCTGCCTCCACTCTGCAGAGCACTCACAGTACCAGTGTACAGGCCAGCCATGATATCCAGCAACCTTGAGAGGATCCCACGAACCCTCAGGATGTCCCACAGGGTAGCTCGATCAACTGAGTCGAACGCTTTACGAAATCGACAAAGGCTGCAAAGAAACTCTGCCAATATTCGTGTTTGGTGCTCCATGAGAGCCCTCAGTGTCCCAGGATGCCATCTATGGTAGACTTCTTAGGTGTAAAACCAGACTGTTCCAATCGCTGGTAGGTGAGCAAGCGATCATGGATCCTATTGAGGACGACCCTAGCAAGGACTTTATCCGGCACAGAGAGCAGTGTTATACCCCTATAGTTGCTGAAATCCAGGCGATCACCCTTCCCTTTCCAGATAGGAACAACAAGTCCCATTTTCCTGTCAGTTGGGATGATGCCAGTCTCCCAAATGGAAGCAAAGATTGCTTGCAATGCCAGGAGGACATCCTTACCACCAGCCTGGAGAAGTTCACCCAAGATACCACAGATCCCTGCAAGCCCTGTTCCTCCCCTCAGCTGGTTCACCACCTGTGCAATCTCAAGTGAGATTGGGTAGGTCACAGCTAATTGGAGGATCAGCCTCAAGAAACCCGTGGACCCAGAGATATCCAACGTCCTAGCCGGAATATCAGCTTTGAACACCTGCTCAAAGTAGCCAGCCCAGCGGGTCACAACTGCAGTGTCATCCGTAAGGACCGTTCCATCAGCCGCCCTGAACTGCGGCTCTCTGAGGAACTAGATTCGTATGTGCGTAATGCTTCAATTCCACTGTAAGCAGGACATGAAAACTTGCTTACTGAATATTATTCAGTGCTAGGCCACTGATTATTTACTTATTCACTTGTTGTGTCTGCTGCTGCTTTAACCTGCTCTACAGCTCCTCACTAGAATGTCTGTTTATCTACCATGCTGCTGTGGCAGTCTGCCTGCTAGGCATTACCAATTTAAACAAAATTTGACTTTCACATAGTAAAAAGAAAAAGCACTTAGCTGTTGTAATTGCCAAAGTGCGGGGGTGCGTTTCCACAAGGATTTTAAGGGCCAGTTTATACTTCACGCTCAGAACGCATTCGCGCAAGCATCATGTCTGCCACGCGTTCCTAGCATTCATTTCACGCGTCCTCTAAGCACATCCTCAGAAATTAACGTGGTTTGTGCGCAAGCAAAAAGCATCTCATATTCCCCAACGTAATGGCACGACACATTTTAAAAGTCTCACATACAATCTTCTGTGCCATCTTTGGTTTTTTTTGCACCTTCACAATAGCATCAGAATGTACGGCAGTGTATTTTAGACACAGAGAAAAAAATTACGGACACAGTGAAAATGTCTATTTTGTGATTAATATGGAAATTCGGCTTTAATCTCGAAATGTCCACTTTAATCTCGTAGTATATTTTAAAGTAAACCATCGTAAACATCATTGTAAAACCGACCCACTTGTTAATCACTATGTGCTCTGTGGCTTCCACCTGAACTGGACAGCAGCAGCAAGTAGTAATCACCACACAGAACACATGAAATTTTTGATATTCCAGCTCTCTGCACATATAGAATCCTTAGATTATACTTAATATCACTTTCATGATGAAATGCATTAAAGTATGCATATTACATTTTACAGATAAATCATTAACTTCATTTAAATAATGAACACTGTTAATAATTACTCCTGTGGAGGGTGACACAGTGGTGGACCGGTAGCTCTGCAGCCTCGCAGTAGGGAGTCACATCTCTGGTGTTCCCTGCCAGGAGTTTACATGTTTTCCTGGTGGGTTTCCATAGTGTGCTCAAGTTTCCTTCCAAAAACATGAAAGTTTGGGGATCTGGTGATGCTAAAATGATGCTAGTGTATGTGTGTGCTTGTATTCACCTTTCGATGTGCTGGATGCCCCTGTCCTGGGATTGTTTCCAGTCTTGTGCCCAATGCTTGCTGAATGGGCACATCCCCGGATTGATGGATGTAATCATTAAACATCCTTTTCAGAGATATTGTTGGCAAGGTGTCCTCAGAATTAATGGATGTTTCAGGCAATCACAACACAGAGAATTTGACTGTTTTCTCACTGTGACGATATCTCGCACTGCCACCTGGTGGAATTTCCCAGATTTATGTAAAGTAAATATAAAACAATTCAACACTTGCATAGCAGTAGCATCTGCTGGAGTGCACGTCGCGTCATATGAAGTTTAAACCCAGCAGAATGCACCTGTGTCACTCGCGTTTGGTGTAAGGGTGTAGCGTGTCGCAGGATTGGCTGAAGATTCCAAACCCAGGTGTAGGAGGTACTTCCTGCCTCTAGTGGTTGTCTTTCAGTAGATGGGTGTACCTGGGTCCCACTGGTTTCTGCCAGTTCTGAGCTGATGGCACTTCTGGACATCTTCCGATTTCGAAGGGTAATAAGCTTGATGCATCTTTCACCTGCTGCACTAAGTTTCCTTGGCCGACCACTGCGTCTACGATCCTCAGCGTTGCCCGTTTCTTTGTGCTTCTTCAAAAGAGCTTGAACAT
Organism: Erpetoichthys calabaricus; assembly: GCF_900747795.2. Classification (NCBI taxonomy): domain Eukaryota; kingdom Metazoa; phylum Chordata; class Cladistia; order Polypteriformes; family Polypteridae; genus Erpetoichthys; species Erpetoichthys calabaricus. The sequence continues at coordinate 295,158,864 of NC_041394.2, forward strand.
CACAACTTGAAACCCCAGTCTGTATTGAAATCTTTGTCTGGGAGAGACCTTGCTGATGCAGTATAACTACCTTGTGTCTTGTTGCTGTGCTCAATCTTGCCATGACATGAAACTGTCTTCCACAACCTCACCTTAGTAGCAGAGTTTGGCTGTTCCTCACCCAGTTTTAAGCCTCCTACACAGCTGTTTCTGTTTCAGTTAATGACTGTGTTTCAACCTACGTGTGACATTGACGATCATTAGCACCTGTTTGGTATAATTGGTTGATCATACACCTGACTATAATCCTACAAAATCCCTGACTTTGTGCAAGTGTACCTATAAGAATTGATGCTGGTTTGAAGGCAAAAGGGTAGTAACACCAAATATTGATTTGATTTAGATTTTTCTTTTGTTCGCTCACTTTGCATTTTGTAAATTGATAACAATAAACAATCATTATTTATATTTCTGAAAGCATTCTTTGTTTACAGCATTTTTTCACACCTGCCTAAAACTTTTGCACAGTACTGTATATACATTTTTGCCTTTATTTTTCATTTTGGAACTGGCAGATTCACTGTAAATAACATCACATTTTTTGATTGGGGACTTTGTTTTTGTGCACTGTAATAAACCCACTTTTGTTTTGGGATAATTACCATCTTTTTGTGTCTGTGTCTCCATGTTTGATATCTCTCAAGTCTGATCCTGGTTGGTCCCAAACTGCAAGATGCCCACTGTGTAGTCTGTATACCTTGCCACTACACGGGGTGTCACAGTTACCCCTCTCCTTTCCTTTTTTATTTTTAAATCTAAATTCTAAATTGTACATAAAATAAATGCTTACTTCTTTATGTATGAACACTTATACCTTTGCTCTCCACTAGCACTGAGACCTACTGGTATGATTTTCTATGCACTGCTCTATCCTATTAGTTCTTTACTCCAAATGTGTTCTCACAAGGAATCTTAGTTACTCCTAGCCCTACAAATGCTACCAGTTTGACCACAAGTACCTTTTTCCAAACATTTAGCTACTTTTGCACATGTGCAGGTGTAAAAAAGCAAAAAAAAAACCCTTGTCAAGGAAGAAAAGCTATAAAAATTCCAGCAAGATTTTAGGAACAAACATGTTTTAATTAACTCTCACACAGACATAACACAAAACACTCAGCACTTCTTTCACTTTAATATGCATGGATGATGTCAGCACATCTATATGTCAGTCTCAGTGTTAATATTATACCATGACACAGCATAATATTGCCAAGCCTGCTTGATCCGAGCCTACTTTAGGGTCCTAGCACTGGGTATAAGGCAGGATCCAGCACTGGACAGTTCCCAGTCCATTGCAGGGGTCCACTCAAATACATCCATTTATAATCCCCCATTTATCTATAAAAATAAAAATGATACGTTTTTAGACCTAATCAGAAGCTCCTTCTAACTCATTTCGAACTTATTTGGCCCCAGAAATTTACAGTATGCTTCAGAGTATCCTCAATGATATTCTGAGTGAAATACAGCACAGTGTAAGGAGAAATGAATGGGATCTTACCTTTCTTGGATCATCTATTCAAGATTACCAGAGTTGCTATGCAAGCTTGACTGTGCTCTATAGCCACACGAACCTTAGCAATTCTCAAATTTTGGATTTCACAAGTCTTGCTGCAAGTATGGTATTCTTTCACATGCGGCTTATTTTATGCAGTTTGTATGCGCCTTTGCCCTCGAGCATCTCTCTGCCAACCCAGTATCTTCTGATAAGTGGTTTGTTGCTATTTAACAACCTTCTTTTCATGACAATATGTATACAGCTAGGACTTAACAGATTATAAAATGATTTTTTCTCTCTTCAAGCTTTTCTCCAGCTCACATAATTACAGTTAGCTTTATGCTGATTCTTGCTTGTGGCAAAATTTGACACGCTTCAATTTTTAATTAGCAATTTGCTTTTCTATGCTGTGCCTTGATTGGAAGAGGCAAGGCATGTCAATAAAGTATTTACAGATTTACAGTGAGAAGAATGAGTACAAATTCAATTACGCAGAATGGTGTGCCTACTGATTGGGTATAATAAACTGATTTGGTAAAACAGTATACTGTACCATCCAACAGGATGAGAAATCTGTTGAAAGGTCATAGAAATTCCTTACATTTGGACCTGAAATCACAGACCCAGGTTTATGAAGAAATTATGCAAACCTAATAATTACTATATAGCAATTAAGAGTTTTTTTTTTTAGTTTTAATGATCTGTTTATTATGCTGAATGAGTAAGGAATGAATATTTTTAAAAACTGTGTTATGCTTTAAGTTCTAGGAATAAATTTACAACAATGGCATCGTTTCCTTTATCAGCTTTTTCAAAAGAGGTCTGTCTAACCATTGTCCTACATCTCTGATAAAAGTATAATTTTCATTCAGAATTCGTTCTCAAAGGCTGCGTGGTCTCTTGAAGTGGTAATGCATCCTTTTTAATGAAATATGTTGATGGAGGCCAAACACCAAAGCACTCAACTTTTCTCCTTCTTCTTGTTGCAGTAGACACAGAAAAGACATCCAGTGTTTATGAGTGTGGTCAGCATACAATGATAGCTTAAAATCCAGTGGTCTAAGCAATTAATATTGCTAGTTTTTATAACTGATTATTTAAATCATCTATTTTTTATTGATTATAGTTATTTGTGAGAACAGCAAGGTGGTACAGTTCTTGCTTAGGTTTCAATCTACAATATCTTTATGGATTTTGTACCCTCCTCCTGTCTCTGTGTGGATTTTTCACTGGATACTCCAGTCACCCTCTTAATTGTGTCAGTTGGCACAGTATGAGTGTGAGTGGATGTGTTCATGAGTGGGTCCTGTGATGAACTGATGGCTCACCCAGGATTGATTCCTACTTTCTTTCCTATGCTGACGTGTTGTGATGTGAGATTTTACATATAAATTGATAAATATTTTGTATGTCTTTATTTGTAATTTAGGCAAAGCAATGTAATTTAGTGTTTACCCATCCCCACCTTTACGATTGAGTCTCTTTGAATTTTATGACAGAGTTGGGAGATGATGTGCCTTAAACCAGTTTGGCTAGTGTTTCTTTGCTAAAGTCTTTTAACCCCCGCAAGAAGCCCAGGTTACTTTAAGATGGTTTGGGGGCAGGTGTTAAGATGTTCTATTTACCCCATTGGTCTGAAGTATGGCTGTTTGAATTGGCTTGGATCAGAAGCTTTTAAGTACCATGATGTCCTATTGGCTCTAGGGGTTGATGGAACATCTATAAATGTACGTGCTTAACCTCACAACTCTCTCTCTCTTGCTAACTATGATGATGAAGACAACACAATGAAGAGCACAGCTCAGCAGCCATATTGACCAGGATTAAGGCCTGTTCTGAAGAAAGCTGAGCGCTAATGATGCCTTAACTAGAGACATTTAAGTAACTACAAGTCTGTGTGCCACCTGAATTACATATCAACATTTAATCAGGTTGTATGGTTGCCAATATTCAAATGTACTTTGCATTTTGTTATTATTTATGAATATTATCAGTAACACATTATTTTATGTGTAAACTTAACTCCTGCTTGTTCTTTTTACTACATCTAATTGCCTGAGGTTATAGATATAGAAGAGAAGGTGGGGATAAGTTATATACAATAATACCTTGTAAACAGTGGTTAAGTCTGTGAGATTAGGCACTCTAGGCTACATATTAATAATACAATAGGGGAAAGTAGAGCAATATATTACTCTACTAAGACAAAACATGACTGGATTGGCCTAACCCACCTGCAACCTTGAATGGGACGCGAACGAGTTTGAAAAAATTGTAATGTCCCCTTAAGAAGCAAGAGAAATAAAACTGTACAGACTATTCTCTGTGCAGCAAATCAAAGTATTATTTCTCTTTTCTTTAAACCACATTTTCTAAGGAGCAATGAAAGAACCACAACCAACTATTTACAATCCTCACATTGTTTCTTCCATGGAGACACCTTCACTTCATATTTAATCTTTCCCTGGGGTTCACTTTGCTCATGTAGCCACCTGCTTTAAAAGACACAGCAGTCTGTGTAAACATTAACAACGTCACAGTCCCACAGTCACTAAGTCCTTGTCGTCCGACACAACCACATGTACACAACAGTCAAGCATGTGGCACTAACCCCATCCAAAAAAACTGAAAAGCATGCACATTCTTTTGGCACCCTGGTTTTTAACCCCAGTCCTTGTCCCCCAAGCATCTTGGCTGCTGGCTTTGCATCAAGAGCAGGCTGACTGAGATCCTTTGTGCCCACCCCCCCTCTGCTGTGCCCTGAACAGCCTTATTTCCCTGGCTCTTGTCAGGACTTGGCTCTTGAGGCACCCTGCTTCATGGAGATTTTGGCCAGATTATTATAATATTTGTAAAATGCAAACATTGTATTTTGGTTGTCATTCTAAAAAACAAGCCACTAGGAAAAAAACATGTATTATCTTCCAAGCATCCAAGCACACATCTATCCATTTATTTACTGTCTGTACCTACTTAGCTGAAATGTAGGGCTGTGAATAGCCAAAACCCATCCTAGCAGCATCAAGTGTAAGGGCAGTATCCTGCATGTGGTACTATTGGATCACAGCCCAGACACATTGACACATAGACAGACACTCCTTAACCTATCTGCCATCTGTGGGGTGTGGGAGGAAACCTACATAAATGCTGCACTCCAGTGAAGTCCAAGGAGTGATAAGTGATTTACAAATTAATTCCAATTGATTTATATTGTTTGTATATTATTTTCATACTCGGCTACATTCACTCTATATTATGGAATTATCTCTGGACTGGCGACGTTTAGACCTAATATTCTGCAAACCTAGTATGTCCATCCTTCCTTCCATTTTCTAAACCCACTTATCCAGGGCAGTGTTACAAGGGAACTGGAGCCTAAGACAGGAACAACACATGGATAGAGTGCCAGTCCATTACAGGGTGTACACACACAGGGGCTAATTTACCAAACCTTTGGACTTTGGGAAGTAACCAGAGCAGCCAGAACAAACTCACATGGACACGTGGAGAACATGCAAACTCCAGGGAACACCCATATACTGTACACATACTGCCACATTTATGACACCTCACTCAAAGACTGATAAACCTAATAAAAATCTAATTTCAAATACTGTGTAGCCTAAATGACTATTGGCCATTAGATACTAAAACATATTTTATTTCCAGAAATCTAAAAGCTGATTAGAAGATGGATGGACCCCCATATTTTATATTCAATTATTTTCTTGTTGTGCACCAGGAAAGGTTAATAGAACATGTACTTTCCTGTGTCACAAATGCCTGGTACTTTTCAATTAGTCAGCTGATTATTCTCCCTGATAGGTTTTTCTTTTGAGCATTTTTTCTTCTTGAGGAACTGTTTTAAATTATTCTCTCTAAATCAAGTTATAACAGTAGAATACAGCTTTAATATCATTTTATGATCATATTGGTAGATAGAGGGTAATGTAATAGTGATAAAAGGTATTAAAGCAGGCTTTCATACTTTAAAGAATACTGATTATTCTAATAATTGATATAAATAATAAAACTTAATGGATATCATACAATTAGAATGACATTTCATGCACTGTATCTATTAATGAAAGCAGTACAGACCACTTCCATCGGTTTATTTTGCATATTCTGCAAACAATTATATACATACTGTATATTATATAATTATACTTATATACACTTATATACAGTATACTTATATACAGTATACTGTATATTTTGTAAGATGGCATAAAAAGACAAGAAAAAAGGTTTGGGGTTCCACCCCGTATATTCAATTCTCTCGCTAGAAATAGGAAGGGTTGAGAGGTCACTGCTGACTGTGTCCAAAACGAGACTGAGGGGTGAAGAAAAAGTGGGTATAGCTGCTGAGGAGGAAGGGGTGTGTCCAAGGGGCCAAAACTGGAAGTGATGTCACTGAGAGGGAAGGTTCAGGAATTATACAGGCCTTCTATTCGTAAGGTCTGAAGCGAAGAGAGAAAAAGGCCAACCTCTGTCTCTGCATATCACACCAAACCAAGCCCATTGAAGGCCTCCGATGCGCTTGTGTGTGACAATATATATATAAAAATGTGTACAAAGTAAAACATTTTTTAAACATCTGCCAGTTTGCTGCCTTAAACACTTTAGCATTTCAGGTTATTCACTGGATTTAAATTGCTTAAATGTCAATAAAACCTGGAAAAATTGGGTTGTTCTAAAAACTTTTCCCGGTAGTATGTGTTCTCCTGAAGTTTGAACCAGGCCCAAGGTGTGTATTTCTTTTATTAGTTTCTCTCTGTTAACCCTGTTACCTTTGTTACAGTGTAACTCATCAAGAGTTTCGTCACAATTCAGTGTCACCCTAATTTGGAATCAGTCATCACAAAGCCACAAATCCGTTTTCTCATTTAAATATACAGGCATTCTGGGAATCCCAGTGCTCAACCCTGTAAAGTATTCTACTTAAGTTCAAGTTAAATTTTATTGCTATGTGTACACAATACAATAAAATTCTTACTTGTATGTCTCTCACAAACAATTGCCAGTAGTCTTACAGAAATGAGACTGACACTTTTGTTTTTTTCCCCAATAAAAGAAAATAGTAAATAAAATCACATGTAAAACATAGTATGTGCCTAACATCTCAGTTAGCTGTTGCTGTGAATAACATTTTGGCTGAGAAAATTTCCAAAATACCTTAATAAATATTACTGGTCAAAACCTGGATGTTGCCTTTTGAGGATAAATGATGAAAACCCCACAAAACATTTCAAATTTTTCAGTTATGCTTTACTGCTGTTACACACATATAAGTGTATTATTTAAATGGGCTGAAAATTTTCAAGGGTTGTTGCTAAGCTTTTACATAAACCAGGAAAATTTCATTTATATATTGTTTTACCGTAAATCAGGATTTCAGAGATTGATATTTGGAAATGTTTAGCATTTTAAAGAATTTGCTATGGCTTCTTCTTCTTTAATGCAACTTACTGGGATGACATTTCTTTTTGGCTATTTTAAAGCTTGCTAAGGTTTTCCTTTGGTTCCTTTTCCTCAAGCCAAACTGTTCTATTTAAAAAAATATTCACACTTGAAGAGATCATTTTATTAATCCTGTTTAGACACTCTGCTTTTTAAGCTGAGCTGCTTATACATAGCTTTGAGGCTTATAAAACCACAAAAATAAAAAAGGATCTGTTGCTTCTCAGCAAGATCTGAGTTGTTTATAAGGAAACAAAAAAAGAATTGTGACCAATAAAAACAATAGGCATACAATTAACAAAACGTTTTTCCAAAAAAATAAAGTTGCTGTAATATTACATTGGTCATAATAGCCACCTTGTTTACTATATTTCATGTCTAACAACTTCATAAAGTAATAATAATAATAACATTTTGGCAGTTTGCATATTATTTTTAAAGAGTGCATATTCTAAATCAAAAATAGTTAAAATTTTGTAAGGCAAACTTTTGAATAGATGGAGCAAAACATCAATAAGATAAATCGGGATAAGCTTTTAAGTGTGGAGCCAGTTGAGGAGATGTGGGTCAGATTTAAAAGTGTTTTACATATAATGGAGGACAAGTTCCTCCCAAAATTTACAAGCAGTAACAAATAAAAAAAACTACAAGGTGGATAAATAAGAAGCTAAATAGAAAGTTAAAAAGGAAAAAAAGAGTTGTACAAGGCATAAAAGATAAATGACTGCAGCACTGAGAGTACAGCATTTGAGAACATGAGAGCAATGGTTAAAAGGATATTAGGAAGGCTAAATGGTAGTTAGAAAGAAATATAGCAGATAAGGCAAGAGATGACTTAAAGAGATTCTTTCAGTATGTTTGTAGTAAAAGAATAGTCAAGGAGAAGGTAAGGAGTATTAAGAATAGTAAAGATGAGCTAGAATATATATGCAGGCAATGAAATATTAAATGCTTTGAAATTGCATTTATTGAGGTTTATATATGTGAAGAAGTGAATAACCTTCCAAAAGTAAAAGAGACTACTGAGGAAGTACTTGATGACTTGGAAATTATACAAGGAGAGGTGCTGGTTAAATTAAATAAGCTTATAACAAATAAAAATTAAGGAAGTTAGTGAATACATATTTAAACCCTTGGCACATATTTTCCAAAAATCTCCTCACACTGAGGAAATTTCTAAAGACTGGAGGTTGTATAAAAAGGGTGATCAGGGAGATCCAAGTAATTTTAGGAAAGTAAGATTACCATATATCACAAGTAAATTAATGGAAGCGATTATTAATGAACAGCACATGTCGGGAACAGAAGTATTGACAAATACTCAACATGTGCTCAGATTAGGAAGATTGTGTTTCACTAATATGCTGGAATTCTATGAGGTATTAAAAGCATATGATCAGAGAGGTACATATGATATTATTTATCTTGATTTTCAGAAGACTTTTAATAAGGTATTTCAAGAAAGGTTAGTGATCGAACTAACAGAAGTGGTAATTCAGGGCATGGTTTATAAGGGGGTACCGAATTGGCTTAAACACAGGCAGCCTAGGGTTATGGTTGTAAAATGGGAGTCCTTCAGGGATCAATTCTGGGGCTGCTGCTTTTTTAATATACATAAAAGATGTGGGGCCTCATGTATAAATGGTGTGTACACACAAAAATGTTGTGTATGCCCATTTCCTCTCACAGTTTGAGATGTATAAAAACTAAACTTTACGTAAAGACACGTACATTTTCACAGCAGCCTCACACCTTACATATGCACATTTCTGCTCAGTTTTGCAAACTGGAGTGCTACTGCTTCTGTGTCATTTACCTTTCTTTTTCATATTCACATCAGTGACACGGGATTTATAAAATACACCAAAATGAATTGCATATCGTTCACAAATTTAATTCACTTTATTGTAATCATTCTGTAACAATATAATGGTGCATGGAATGGCCAAACTATTTGCTGGGCACAGCAGCACCATCACTGCATGGAGTTTTGTCATTAGCACAGGGGTCATCATTTGTAACATTGTCAAAAACAGAATAAACAGATAGTGGGCTGCGACTCGCCTTTTCACATCGACTTTGATATCTGACCGCTTCTTTTTTATTTCAGGCACTGTGCGACTTTCTGAACTTGAACTTTCGAGTGTCTCCTGCCACACTGTATCACTCCATAACTTCCTTTTCTTGTTTAAAACCACTGCTTAAGCCAACAAATAATACATGTTTCCTTGCCTCAACTTTCATTTGCTGAAATTCCTTTTTCCTTCTGATTTTTCCGTTGTCTTTTAACAAAATACAGAATGGAAGGCGATATTTATATTGATTTCCATATTAAAATATGAGAAGTTCTAGAAGGATTCAGGGTGGTATGTAGGTGCGTGCACATGCATTAAATTGCATGTTCATTGGGATTTATAAAGGGGAAATACATGGAACTTGGCATGCACAGTTTTATGCATCTGGATTTTTTTGTGCATACACACATTTCTGTTTTTGTCTGTACTCCATGTTTTAATGTGAATTCTACATTATACGTGAGGCCCCAGGAAGAGAATATAATCAAATAACTTGTTAATTTTGCAGATAATACCAAACCACATGGTAATTAGAATTAGTTAAACTGTTACAGATGGATTTTGATATAATACAGGCTTTGGCATAATTGTGGCAGATGAAAGTTAATGTAAAGTATTATGAGTAGGAAGTATTAATGTTAGATTTATATACACAATTGGAGGTTTGAAACTTGAGAGTACCCTTATGAGAAGAACCAAGGAGTCTTAGTGTACTCATCACTATCTACATCCAGACGGTGTACAAAAGCAATCAAGAAGCCCAATAGGGTGCAGGTTATGTATATATTAGACAAAGAGCCTGTTTCGACAACGTAAGATGAAACGGGCACGAGTTTGTGTCAGCAGTGTATGAAGAACAAATGATAAGTAACGAAGAAGTTGTTTTGTAATGAGTGTAGTCCGCTTTACTCATTACTGTACAGGCTTGTACTGTTAGTTGATGAATTTTCCAGGCCTATAGTATAATATTGAATGATGAATATTCCAGTACAATATGGAATAGTAATAAGTATAAGCATCACAAACCTGATATAGGTGTATTGAATGAATGCGTAATTGAATCAGAATGCGTAATTAGGCCTCGAGCTGTAGTCGAAATCGCCTTTCAGGCCTCTAGAGCTTTAATTGAAGTCGCCTTTCTCTCTGAATTTTTGCGGCCGTAAATCCACCGTCTGCCGCGATGTTGGGGTTGGATGTTGATCTCGTAAGGTTTTTCGGGCAGCTGCGCAGAAGGCGGCTGCACATTCGGCTTCGGACGTGCGCAGAAGGCGACTGCGCATTCGGCTTCGGACAGACGTGAGTGAGTGAGGAGGCAGGTGAATTATGTATTAAGATATCATGATGTGTGGAGTAAAACTCAAAGAAAGTTATGCTTAACCTCCTTAATGAACAAGTAAATCGCACTTGTGGCAAGTGCCCTCTTCTACGCGGTGGTGTGCTGGGGAAGCAGCATAAAGAAGAGGGACGCCTCATGCCTGGACAAACTGGTGAGGAAGGCAGTCACTATTGTAGGCATGGAGCTGGACAGTTTGACATCCGTGGCAGAGCAACAGGCACTGAGCAGGCTCCTGTCAATAAAGGAGAATCCACTGCACCCACTGAACAGTATCATCTCAAGACAAAGACTGTTCCTCCCCCACACTATGCGACTCTTCAATTCCACCTGGGGGGGGGGGGGGGAAATGTTAAAATTATACAAAGTTATAGTCTGTCTGTTATACCTGCATTGTTATCACTCTTTAATTTAATATTGCTCTTTATCAGTATGCTGCTGCTGGAGTATGTGAATTTCCCCTTGGGATTAATAAAGAATCTATCTATCTATCTATCTATCTATCTATCTATCTATCTATCTATCTATCTATCTATCTATCTATCTATCTATCTATCTATCTATCTATCTATCTATCTATCTATCTATCTATCTATCTATCTATCTATCTATCTATCTATCTATCTATCTATCTATCTAGTAGAGTACTGTGTTCGGTTTTGACTTCTATATTACAGAAAGGACATAGCAACACTAGAAAAAACTACTAGGATAATTCTAAGACTACGAGATATGAACTGTAAGGACAGTCTGAAGGAGGTGAACCTTAGTGTAAACAAATGGAGATTAAGTGGGTACATGAATGATGTGTTCAAAATTATGAAAGAAATTCGTACAGTAGATCAGAGTTGTTACCTTATAAGAAACTACAACAACAGTACAGGGACATGACTGGAAACTTGTTAATGGCAAATTTCACATGAATGTTAGAACTTTTGACATAAATTACGTAGTTGTGTGGTGGAGAGCAGGACTTTATGTACCTTCAGATCTCGATTTGATGTTATTTTGGACAATCTATGTGAATTGAACAAACATGTTGATGTGAATGATGACATATTCTGGTCACAATTTCTATAATGTTCCAATGTGGTAATGCTACATCTATTGATAGAAATTAAACTTAATGTTCAGTTAATATGTTACAAAAGAAATTAAGTATTTAGGATGTATAATATACTTTTTAAAAGCAATGACACTATATAATTGATAGCATTTCAGAATTTATCCTGCCATAGATATTGTTAAAGAACAGTTCTTTGATTTACTGGCTTCTAATCCCAGTACTATACATTTAATGTCTTGCAGGTGATGTTTGTTATGCTGAATAAATTGGCACCTAATCAACTGTCTTTTTCATCACTGTTATTTTTGTGATTAATTAGGAGCAATGCCTCTGCCTCTTAATGTAGAGTGCCATGAGGAGACATACTTCTGCACTGTATCTGATTGGAATCAGATACCATTTCTCTGTTCCCTTAGGAAGCAAAGTAAGAAAAACTTAATATATTGTGACTGGTGTAACCATCGCTCATGTGCAGTTTGGTAGTTCCCCTGATCCATTTTTCGTTCTGAATAGCGCGGCAAACTGCATGCTCTTAACAGCAAGCTGTCTCTCTGTTAAACAATAAATCTATGACAAAGAAACACAGCTTCTTCAATGAGAAACAAACACACTCTTATTACCTGTCCCCTTTGTGGGATCATCTGCCAACATGTGGACTTACCGCGCAATGTACTTCTCACATGAAGTTTAGAACATTTAAAAGACTGAGTTCTGGCCAATCTAATAGCTCACTCCCCTGTCCTCTCTCCGTCAGACTGTGTTATGACATTTGACATTTGCAACCTGTGTGCTTTTCTGCTGATAATAATCCCCTTCTGAATAAAGTCTTGTGTGTGTACATTCCAGTTCAGCAATAATGAATTTGTACCTTGGAAACTTGATCCCTTTTTCCAGTCTCCTGTGCAACTCTGTGACCCAAGCTTGATATCTATATGTTCCCAGTAAAGCCCAAAAATTGGATAAACCTAGCATTACTCTAGTAAAGCTCAAATTTATCCAGTAGACCTGGATAAACCTAGTATTACCTTGGTAAAGCTAGGTTTATCCAGCAGACCTGGGAAACTTTACCCAGGTAATCTGTTTGGAGAATGCAAGGTTTACCCGGGTAATACTAGTTTTATATAATTTCTGGGTTTTACCCATAATATATATATTTATCCAGCCACAGGGGATGCACAAACTAGTGTGTTTCTTCATGCTGGTCCCAAGCCCGAATAAATGGGGAGGGTTATGTCAGGAAGGGCATCCGGTGTAAAATTTTACCAAATCAATATGCTGAAAGCAGTACAAATTTCCATACCGGATCGGTCGAGCCCCAGGTTAACAAGGACCGCCACTAGTACTGTTAGCCAACAGGGTGCTGGCAGAAATTGGGCTACTGTTGGTCGAAGAAGAAGAAGGAGAAGAAGAGTGGGGAGACATGTCCAGAGGCAGGAGGAGAGGAGGAAAGTAAAGAGAGTGGAACTGAGGGTAGGAACTTTGAATGCTGGCAGTATGACTGGTAAGGGGAGAGAGTTAACAGATATGATGGAGAGAAGGAAGGTTGATTTACTGTGCGTGCAAGAGACTAAATGGAAGGGGAGTAAGGCCAGGTGGATTGGAGGTGGATTCAAATTGTTCTATCATGGTGTGGATGGGAGGAGAATGGGGTAGGATTTATTCTGAAGAAACAGTATGTCAAGAGTGTTTTGGAGGTGAAAAGAGTGTCAGGCAGAATAATGATTATAAAGCTGGAAATTGGAGGTGTAATGATGAATATTGTTAGTGCAAGTTGGGTGTGCAATGGGTAAGAAAGAAGATTTTTGGAGTGAGTTGAATGAAGTGATGAACAGTGTAGCCAAGGGACAGAAAGTGGTGATTGGAGCGGATTTCAATGAGCATGTTGATGAAGAGAACGAGTGGAGACGAGGAGGTGATAGGTAGGTATGGTGTCAAGGAGAAGAATGAAGAAGGTCAGAGGATAGTGGATTTTGCCAAAAGGATGGACATGGCTGTGGTGAATACGTATTTTAAGAAGAGGGAGGAACATAAGGTTACATAGAAGAGTGGAAGAAGATGCACACAGGTAGATTACATCCTATGCAGAAGAGTTGATCTGAAGGAGATTGAAGACTGCAAAGTAGTGGCAGGGGAAAGTATAGTCAAGCAGCATAGGATGGTGGTCTGTAGGATGATTTTGGAGATCAAGAAGAGGAAGAGAGTGAGGGCAGAGCCAAGGATCAAATGGTGGAAGTTGAAAAAGGAAGACTGCAAGGTTGAGTTTAGGGAGGAGGTGAGACAGGCTTTTGATGGCAGTGAAGAGTTACCAGACAGCTGGGAAACTACAGCAGATGTAGTAAGGGTGACAACGAGAAGGGTGCTTGGCGTGACATCTGGAAAGAGGAAGGAGGAAAAGGAAACCTGGTGGTGGAATGAGGAAATACAGGAGAGTATACAGAGGAAGAGGATGGCAAAGAAGAAGTGGGATAGTCAGAGAGATGCAGAAAGTAGACAAGACTGCAAGGAGATAAGGCACAAGGTGAAGAGAGAGGTGGAGAAGGCTAAAGAAAAGGCGTATGATGAGTTGTATGAGAGGATGGACACTAAGGAGGGAGTAAAGGACCTGTACCGATTGGCTAGACAGAGGGACCAACCTGGGAAAGATGTGCAGCAGGTTAGGGTGATAAAGGATAAAGATGGAAACATACTCACAAGCGAGTAGAGTGTGTTGAGCAGATGGAAAAAGTACTTTGAGAGGCTGATGAATGAAGAGAATGAGAGAGAGAAGTGGTTGGATGATGTGGAGATAGTGAATCAGGAGGTGCAACGGATTAGCAAGGAGGAAGTAAAGACAGCTATGAAGAGGATTAAAAATGGAAAAGCCGTTGGTCCAGATGACATATTGTACCTATGGAAGCAAGGAGGTGTTTAGGAGAGATGGCAGTGGAATTTTTAACCAGATTGTTTAATGGAATCTTGGAAAGTGAGGGGATGCCTGAGGAGTGAAGAAGAAGTGTATTGGTATGGATATTTAAGAATAAGGGGGATGTGCAGGACTGGTAGATGGACAGGTTGACAGACGAGATTAGACAGGAGTCCCCGTGGACTATGATGTTTGCTGATGACATTGTGATCTGTAGCGATAGTAGAGAGCAGGTTGAGGAGACCCTGGAGAGATGGAGAACTGCTCTAAAGAGGAGATGAATGAAGGTCAGTAGGAACAAGACAGAATACATGTGTGTAAATGAGAGGGAGTTCAGTGGAATGGTGAGGATGTAGGGAGTACAGTTGGCGAAGGTGGATGAGTTTAAATACTTGAGATCAACAGTACAGAGTAATGGGGATTGTGGAAGAGAGGTGAAAAAGGGAGTGCAGGCAGGGTAGAACGGATGGAGAAGAGTGTCAGGAGTAATTTGTGACAGACGGGTATCAGCATGAGTGAAAGGGAAGGTCTACAGGATGGTAGTGAGACCAGCTATGTTATATGGGTTGGAGACGGTGGCACTGACCAGAAAGCAGGAGATAGCTGGAGGCAGCAGAGTTAAAGATGCTAAGATTTGCACTGGGTGTGACGAGGATGGATAGAATTAGAAATGAGTACATTAGAGGGTCAGCTGAAGTTGGATGGTTGGGAGACAAAGACAGAGAGGCAAGATTGCTTTGGTTTGGACATGTGCAGAGGAGAGATGCTGGGTATATTGGGAGAAGAATATTAAGGATAGAGCTACAAGGTAAGAGGAAAAGAGGAAGGCCTAAGAGAAGGTTTATGGATGTGGTGAGAGAGGACATGCAGGTGATAGGTGTAACAGAGCAAAATGCAGAGGACAGAAAGATATGGAAGAAGATGATCCGCTGTGGCAACCCCTAACGGGAGCAGCCAAAAGAACAAGAAGAAGTTACATATATATTATATATATATATATATATATATATATATATATATATATATATATATATATATATATATATATATATCCTCCTTCTACAATCCGGGTGAGTTCTTGCTTCTACTCTGCTCTCAATCCCTTGCTTCAACCACTTTAGGTCTCCTTAAAAGGCCAAGCACCCACATCTCTAAATGCATATTTCATAAACTGGTTGAGCAATGCAAAGATTTCAGCACCCTCATCAGCCCACATTTGTTTATTTTTTTCACAAGAATTAGCCTAATGGAATTAACACCTCTATTTATTCATATTCAAACTTAATAGTCTCCAACATACTTTTTTATTTGCTCAAAAAAGAGCTCTATACATTTACAGCATAATTACTCTTGTTTCATTTGAGTGATCCATCTCTGAACCCACTGTCTCCATTAAAGGGTGACCGAGACTATCCTGGTATCATAGGGTACAAGACAGAAAGCTCCACAGCACGCAACTTCATTTCAAGGTGCACTCATATACATAGTCACACTCACATGCACTCATCAGGTGAGAGTCAAAGAGGAGTCCAACAGATGCATTTTTGGCATGTGGGAGGAAACTGAAGTACCCAGAAACAACAGACTGAGTTCAACCCAGGTTTTGAAAGTGATGAGTCAGTGGACCTAAGAAAATGGGTCACTTGTACATAGAAGTGGCTTATATTAAACAGCTCTCATATTAACAGCTCTTGTATCATGGAAATGCTTATATAAAAATGTGATTTATTTTATCTACGTGGCTTAAACACCTAAGTTATAAAATGTCCTGAAATGTTTACTTATCACAGTTTATCATTTTAAGAAGGAGGATACAGTTATGCTATGGGCAAAAAAAATGGGCTTTTAAGGAAAATGTTTACTTTGTTATTATGCACAAAAGTAATAGAAACCTCAAAAGTACAACTAAACTAATCTACTGCATGTACTGTAAATTAATGGTTTTACCTCAGAATATTAAATGCTTATGATTTCCTTGCATTTTGAAAAAGTATAATGCATTTGCCTGAAAAGGATGGCTACTTTCTAATTCAAATATAAAATGCAATAGAAAATATACATTTTTCCAGGTGAATTTCCAGGCTGATTCTAGAAGAAGGTTACTTGCTATGGTGGGACTGTTTATGCATACAATTTTCTGATTTGTCGTGACTGTTTAAATCTTATAATTTGTCTGAAGACACAGAGGCAGATTGTGAATGCTTGAATTCAAGTACTTTCTCAAAAAAAAATGGAATTGTAAATCTTTCATTCAGTTGACTGAGTAAGGGATGGAGCTTGCTCAGGTTGCCAGAGAAGATGACATGAAAACTGAATTCAAATGTTGTTTTTATGCCTGACAGTAGCATGTCCATTCCAATTACATTGTTAGGTTTGTAATGAGCTGCACATAGATGATGGCTTTTATTACTCCTTTGCCATTGAAAGGAAACTGACTAATATCCATTACATCCATGCAGACTTTTTAAGAACATATTTTACTTCCCATTCACACTTCAGACTGGTGGAAATGTTGCAGTAGGAGGTAATTTTACATTTAGAGGTGAATACTTTAGCAGGCAGTGTGTTTTAGTGGTTAAGGCTTTGGACCTCAAACCCTGAGGTTGTGGGTTTAAAAACCACTTCTGACAGTGTGTGACCCTGAGCAAGTCACCTGACCTGCCTGTGCTCCAATTGGAAAACCAAAAAAAGAAATGTAACCAATTGTATCGTAAATGTTATAAGTTGCCTTGGATAAAGGTGTCAGCCAAATATGTTTAGAAATTTTCAGAATTGTATTTATTTATTGATTGATTGATTGTATAACAGACATCATGTTTTATACAGTGCATCCAGAAAGTATTCACAGCGCATCACTTTTTCCACATTTTGTTATGTTACAGCCTTATTCCAAAATGAATTAAATTCATTTTTTTCCTCAGAATTCTACACACAACACCCCATAATGACAACGTGAAAAAAGTTTACTTGAGGTTTTTGCAAATTTATTAAAAATAAAAAAACTGAGAAATCACATGTACATAAGTATTCACAGCCTTTGCTCAATACTTTGTCGATGCACCTTTGGCAGCAATTTCAGCCTCAAGTCTTTTTGAATATGATGCCACAAGCTTGGCACACCTATCCTTGGCCAGTTTCGCCCATTCCTCTTTGCAGCACCTCTCAAGCTCCATCAGGTTGGATGGGAAGCGTCGGTGCACAGCCATTTTAAGATCTCTCCAGAGATGTTCAATTAGGATTCAAGTCTGGGCTCTGGCTGGGCCACTCAAGGACATTCACAGAGTTGTCCTGAAGCCTCTCCTTTGATATCTTGGCTGTGTGCTTAGGGTCGTTGCCCTGCTAAAAGATGAACCGTCGCCCCAGTCTGAGGCGCTCTGGAGCAGGTTTTCCTCCAGGATGTCTCTGTACATTGCTGCAGTCATCTTTCCCTTTATCCTGACTAGTCTCCCAGTCCCTACCGCTGAAAAACATCCCCACAGAGTGATGCTGCCACCACCATGCTTCACTGTAGGGATGGTATTGGCCTGGTGATGAGCAGTGCCTGGTTTCCTCCAAACGTGACGCCTGACATTCACACCAAAGAGTTCAATCTTTGTCTCATCAGACCAGAGAATTTTCTTTCTCATGGTCTGAGAGTCCTTCAGGTGTCTTTTGGCAAACTCCAGGCGGGCTGCCATGTGCCTTTTACTAAGGAGTGGCTTCCGTCTGGCCACTCTACCATACAGGACTGATTGGTGGATTGCTGCAGAGATGGTTGTCCTTCTGGAAGGTTCTCCTCTCTCCACAGAGGACCTCTGGAGCTCTGACAGAGTGACCATCGGGTTCTTGGTCACCTCCCTGACTAAGGCCCTTCTCCCCCAATCGCTCAGTTTAGATGGCCGGCCAGCTGTAGGAAGAGTCCTGGTGGTTTCGAACTTCTTCCACTTACGGATGATGGAGGCCACTGTGCTCATTGGGACCTTCAAAGCAGCAGAAATTTTTCTGTAACCTTCCCCAGATTTGTGCCTCGAGACAATCCTGTCTCGGAGGTCTACAGACAATTCCTTTGACTTCATGCTTGGTTTGTGCTCTGACATGAACTGTCAACTGTGGGACCTTATATAGACAGGTGTGTGCCTTTCCAAATCATGTCCAATCAACTGAATTTACCACAGGTGGAATCCAATGAAGCTGCAGAAACATCTCAAGGATGATCAGGGGAAACAGGATGCACCTGAGCTCAATTTTGAGCTTCATGGCAAAAGCTGTGAATACTTATGTACATGTGCTTTCTCAATTTTTTTATTTTTAATAAATTTGCAAAAACCTCAAGTAAACTTTTTTCACGTTGTCATTATGGGGTGTTGTGTGTAGAATTCTGAAGAAAAAAAATAATTTAATCCATTTTGGAATAAGGCTGTAACATAACAAAATGTGGAAAAAGTGATGCGCTGTGAATACTTTCCGGATGCACTGTAACTTAGAAACCTATTTTACTATTTATATTGAGAGTTATTTATTTAAAAGCTACCAGTTTGTCCAAGAATATAACTATTTTAAAGACTGGTGGGATATAGGGATTTGTATAAATGCCTTAGAAGTCAAGCTTGTTTAGGAACTCATGTAGAAAATATCTTTAAGGGGAGTTAGCTAAGCTATATATAATTAGTTGCCCCAAAGAAAACGTCGAAGATAATGGGGACAACTGGAGAAATAATAAGGTGTCACGTGTTTCTTTTTGGGTCTGAAATGAAGTGTTTTGGTGGAAGATTTTGAGAGCTACAGGAACGCTTAACAGGTTTCCACTTCTGCCTTCAGGCAGGAGTCCTCAGCCAATGAAAACCAAAACCCTGTCGCCCATCCTTTCGGATCCATTCACAACATGAATGGTGCAGTTCCAGAAAGATGTTATCATCTGAGACCAAGGCACACTGGTGTCAATACAATGTTGGACTTTTTGAAGATCCTTTTTGATGCCTACCATCATGCAATGTTGTAGCTTGTAGCACCCCAAACCTTTGTGATGTTTTTGTCCGCTTTCTTAGAGCATTTACAAGGAACCAGGCATAAAGTTAAGGTTAGGTTTTTATTTCATAAAAGTTACAGAGTTGCTTAGAAGCAGTTCCTTAAGGCTTTGAGCAAGTGAGAATCTCTCGTGGCAGAGACGTAAAACAGACTTCTGTGTGAGCTAATGGTTTGTGTCTCAGAACTGGCACTAAGAGCAATACCTACAAGGACTGAAATGTCAGCTGAGAAAAGGAGAGATTCTTTCCTGCTCACAGTGTTAAAAAGCTGCTTCTGAGAGCCTCTGTAAACCCCGGCATCTCAGGTTCAAAGCTGACCACCAGCAGTTACCACAATAAAAGTGTCATGATGGGAGTGGATTGTGGCATGACTCTCCCATTACAGGACAAAACAGTTGGCATAGCTGGCAGAATTTGCACTGTCAAATGAAATATAGTGAAGTGTGGTGTTATGTGTAGGATAGAGGCCACATGAATGTTTAGATGATATCACCAGGAAGGGCACCATCTGAAGCAGCTTTAAGGTTGTCCTAGCATGTGGAAGCACAAAGCATTAAAGAGCTGCTTCTGAGTGATTTGGTGATCTAGGAATCTTAGATTCATGGCTGATCATTGGCAGATACCACTACACAAATGTCTGGAATGAACCAGATTGTGGTGTGCCTCATCCTCTGCATTACAAAAGGGCTTCTTGCTGAAATAAAAAAATGCTTTGCTTTGTTGTTTAAATGTCTGTGTTAACTTTTATTTCATTTATAGTGTTTGCTGCACAGAAGCAAAGCTTGTGCTTGAATTTGAGTAATGAGTGACGAGTTTTCAGAACAGTGAACTAATAAATATATGTTTGAGAATAATTTGTACTAAAAGGAAACCCTATTTTGAGCTGCTCTTGGGTGAAACTAGGGCATGAAGTTTGTAAAAAATATATATGTACAAGAAAGAGTTGTAGTCATTGGGTGAAGATCTTAAAATGAAATATACTGTATGTCAGACAGAAGAGTAAATGTATCACTGAAGCAGAGTGTATAGGCTTGTAAAATGTTAAGCCTAAACCTCTGTCAGGAGAAGCCACTGTTGATAAAAAATAGATAGCAAGAGGCTGATCTTAGTAAAGGTGCTAAATTGTTTTTTTATTTTTCAGTGAAGGTGAAAACATAAAGTTTTCTTTACAAGAATATTATAATAATTAGGTATCTGCAGTGTACAATTTATGTATGGATTTGTGGAAGGAATCATCCAAGCAAATAACTAAGAGAAATGTCATTTTTTTGTAACTATAAATCCAAGTTTCTGATTTTAAAGAGTTTATCTTTGGCCAGGTTACTCTGTGTCAGGACTGGTATTTTTCCCAATATACTTTTTTTATCCCAAAGAAATGCTAATATGTGTGAGTCTGACCTTTGATGGATTGGTATACTGTCCAGAGTTGGTTCCATCTTCCTGGAGAGATTCCTGCTTCCCAAGAAATCTGCACACGTTTAGGTGGTTTAGAAATTGGATTAAAGTAAGGCTTATTTTTGTAATGTTCTCCTAGGTAAGAGAACAGATTCTTTAACTTAACAGAAGTGATGCTTGAGATGCTTCAGTTAAGAAAATTATACTTATATAAGTTATTTTCTTATTACAGAAATCAATATAATGTAAATATTTTAATGGGCATGCAAAAGGTATACCATTGAAAAAATCAAGGTGTTACTTTTAAGGCTAAAGTGTAAAAAATACAGTAAACCCCATGAATACCTGGGTCCTCATGTATAATGCAATGGAAAATTGCATACGCATAAAAAAATTCAGATGCAGAAAACCGTGCGTAAACCAACTTCCATGCACTTCTGCTTCATAAATGCTGGTCAGCGTGAAATGTAATGCACGTGCATGCGCCACCCTGACTCCTCCCAGAATTTCACATATTTGAATATGTAAATCAATATAAATAGATAGATAGATAGATAGATAGATAGATAGATAGATAGATAGATAGATAGATACTTTATTAATCCCGATGGGAAATTCACATTCTTCAGCAGCAGCATACTGATACAATAAATAATTGTATAAATAAATAAATATATATAAATATAAATATATAAATAAATATATATAAATAATTCAGTTGAATGTTTTGTTAAAAGACAATGGTAAAAACACATATAAAAGAAAAGAATTTCACCAAAAGTGAAGTGGAGGTCCTACTCAGTAAAGTGGAGACAAGGAAAAACTTACTTTTTGGTGGCTTAGGCAGTGGTATGAGAAACAAAAGGAACTTGATGGAATGTCACCCAAAATTTCAAGTTTAGAAATCACGCAGTGCCCGAAACAAAAAAGAAGTGGTCAGATATCAAAGTCGATATGAAAATGCGAGTCGTAACCCACCATCTGAGTGTCATACAGAAGTGTATTAGGGCACAGAGAAAAGAAAAAGGAATAGGGACACAGTGAAGAATGTTGACATTAATCTCAAAATTTCCACTTTGATCTCTTAGTTTATTTTGTCATTAAAGTAGAACTTCATCTTAAAATCAATGTTTAATTTATTAGAGTTTCTCAAATCCCAGCATGGTAAATCTTTTGTGTTCTATGTGTGCAAATCACTACGTGCTTCATAAATGGGATTTCTCATTCACAGATAGGAGTGAGCAGGCACTGATCGCCATACAGAATACATGATATTACAGCTCTCTGAACGTTTTAGAACACTAAGATGTATGATTGATATCATTTTCATGATGAAATCCATTAAAGCGTGTATTAAAAATGGGGTCATGGTAGCGCAGCAGTAGTAATAAGGTGGCGCCCTGTCCAGGGATTGTTACTGCCTCCCCCGACCAGGAATTGTTCCTGCCTCCCGCAATAATTTATTGCAGCAGTTTAAGGTTTCTTTATTTAGTCATGTTTACACAAGAAAACATGAAATTTGCCTTCTCAGTTGCATCTAATAACAGACAGAATGAAATAAAACAGACAAAATAGAAACAAGAAAGGTTAAGGTAAGGCAGTTAGATAATACATATTTACACCAAAAAAAAAAAAAATTACAGGATATATATCAACAACCTTACTCATTATCTCCGAGATTTCTTATTGAAAAGTCGTATGGCACTAGGAAGAAAGGAGTTTCTGGTGCGATTTGTGTGGGATTTCAAAGCGACTATCCTTCCTGATTTACTGAACTTTAGTTCTACATGTAATGGATGACTGTCATCAGTTGAGATGATTTCCAGTTTCTTTAACATTGTCCTCTGACACACACTAGACAAATCATCTACATCAGCCCCAATAACTTTAGCTGCATACTTTGTAATCTGCTGGAGCTTTTTTGAGTTTTGGTTTGTCAGACTATTAAACTAGGCAATGAAACTGAAAGTGATCACAGACTGGATCATACTGCGATAAAAGGGCAACATGAGGTCCTTGTCTACTTTAAATAGTTTGAGTTTATGGAGGAGAAATAAGCGCTGGTTACATTTAGAAAATAATTTTTTTGTATTTGTATTCCAGTTAAGATCAAACGTACCATCCCCCAATTCCTGTCCTTCCATTTTCTTTCTCCACGTAACCAATTGCCACAATATAAGCTCTGTAATAAATGTAAAAACAGCTGAAAGCTTTGAACTTAATTTTCCAAAACTTTTAAGGAACATTGAGAAATCTTTGTAATACATATTTCAGCAAGCATACAGTGTGAGGCAGGACCAATCCCTGGATATGGTGCCAGCTCATCACTACTGCTGTGCCACTGTGCCACCCCCACATGTTTAATTATTAACATTATCCATTAATTAAATTAAGTTAATAATTTATTTGTAAAATGTAATACATACCTTAATTCATTTTCATCATAAAAATGACATCAAGTATACATTCTAGTATTCTAACAGCACACGGCACCAAAAGGATAGCTCTTGGAAATCTAAATCAACTTAGAAGCCAGCCATCATCATCTGTAAATGTGTGCTCTCTTCTATTGAATTGAATCAAATTCCTTTATTGTCATTGTATGGTACAATGAGATTCAATATGCAAATCCTTCATAAACTTATTTTCCTATAAAATTATATAATATACATTTTATAACAATAGTAATAATACGATAAAAACAATGAAAAAATATAGTAAGGAAGCATAAGTACAATATACATGGTTAAGTGGAATTTATGCAGATGCTGGTACCTTTCCTGAGGAAGCATGTGCTATAAATGTCCACCAGGGCTTTCCGATCTGTTGCTGTACAGCTGTGATTCCTCACACAGATACAATGGGTTAAAATACTCTGAGTGGTGAACTGAGAGTAACAGCGCTAAAGCAGCTATGGTATATGGAATAGTTTGGCCATTGCATGCACCATTATATTGTTACAGAATGATTACAATCAAGTGCCTTAAATCTGTAAACAATATGCAATTAATTTCAATATATTTGATAAATCAAGCGTCATTGACGTGAATCTGAAAAAAAGGAGACAACACAGAAACAGTAGCACTACTTTGATGCTAGGTGCAGCCAGTTTACGAAACCAAGCAGAAACTTGCATATGCAAGGGGGAAGGCTGCCGTGAAAATTTTGTTTAGTTTTCATACAACCCAGGCAATCAGATTTCTTGCTCATTCTCTCAAGAGCCCCAATCAGAGCCTCCATTGACTCTGCAAACATCACATCATCATCAGCAAAGTCAAGATAAATGAATCTCTCTTCACTAACAGATGCCCCACAGCCACTGGACCCTACGACCCTGCACACTCCTGATGAACCCAAGAATCAACTGGGAAAAATGCAGAGGTTCTGCCTACACTCTGCACAGCACTCACAGTACCAGTGCACAGGCCAGCCATGATATCCAGCATCTTTGTGGGGATCCTGCAAAGTCTCAGGATGTCCCACAGGGCAGCTCGATCAACTGAGTTGAACGCTTTACAAAATTTGACAAAGGCTGCAAAGAAACTCTGCCAATATTTGCGTTTGCGCTCCATGAGAACCCTCAGTGATAGGATCTGGTCGATGGTAGACTTTATGGGCGTAAAGCTAGACTGTTCCAGTCACTGGTAGGTGAGCAGGTGATCACTGATCCTATTGAGGATGACCCTAGCAAGGACAAGTCAGCTGGGATGTTGTTCGTCTCCCAAATGGAAGGAAAGATTGCTTGCAATGCCAGGAGGACAGCCTTACCACCAACCTGGAGACGTTCACCCCAGATACCACAGACCTCAGTGAGATTGATGGTTCACAGCTAATTGGAGGATCAGTCTTAAGAACTGTGAACCAGAGATATCCAACATTCTAGCTGGGGGATCAGTTTTAAACAGCTGCTCAAAGTAACCAGCCCAGCGGGTCACAACTACAGTGTCATCCATAAGGACCGTTCCATCAACCGCCTTGACTGCGAGATGAAACACCTCTTTCTGGGAACACTAATAACACCAACACAACACTAAGCAACCTTCAGGGTCTTATTCCAGAAGATCTCCCACATTACATTAAGATCAGCAGTCGCACCAAAGTCTGTACATTCCTCACAAAAACTGTTTCCAAACTTGTTAGAAACAGCCTGGTCTTGGAGTCTGACCAGGTCCATCGTCATTTTCCTAGTAGGTGGTAGCCTACTGGACCTAAGCTGGATCTTCAGAGTAGCAACCAACAAGTCTGTGGTCAGAATTCACAAACAGGGTACTTCTGTAGACTCTGCAGTTTTGTAAGAGCCTCCAGCATCTGCCGATGAGGATGTGATCAATCTACTTCACAGCTTCAGCATCGCAGCCCCTGACCTTTTGCAAAGTCAAGGAACATGGAGCCACTTTAACCACAGTCGCCTGACCCATGGGGACTGAAACAATCCTCATAGCCGGCCCTGTCGGTACCAGTGGTCTCATTGAAGTCACCCATGACCAGAGGAGTGTCACTTCGTGGGCACCCATCAACTATCAAGCGAAGTTGTGAATAAAATGTCTCCTACACCGAGATATCATTGATTGCGGTCGGAGCATACCCTGAGACAACAGATAAGGCACCCAGAGAGTGCTGCAATCTGAGTCTCATTATACTCTCATTGAAAGGAGTGACGTCAGACACAATCGGAAGGAGCCAATCAGCCACAGTAACAACTACTACCTGAGTATGACATCCATCAGTAACGACCAGATCAATAAAATATGTACACACCTACAGAGATCTAGCCAGTCCCAGGCCTGTGCACCTCAGAGAGTGCCGCCTCTGAAATGCAGAGTTTATGAAGCTCCTCCAACAGCAGAGGAAGATGATCATCATGCCGGAGAGACAAGACGTTCCACGCACCTACCTGGATTGGCCGCCTCAAATTGGGACATGATTCGCCCCATTGATTCTCCGATGGTTTTTACTTTTCTGGGGATGAGTTTTCCGAGGGCTTTTCCCCATCCCTTTCATAATGCGAGGCACCTTCAGCAGCAGAGCTACTCCCACGGAGAGCAGAAAGGAGTCCTGCCTGTCATCTCAGAGCTGTGATGATGTTTTTTACACTGGCTGGAGTGCCAATCCCACCACCAACCCCTAAGATTCCCCTTCAAGTATTCAGGACCGCTTGCAGAGCCAGATGCAGTTTAACATCATACATAGGATGTTACTGGGTATGACATTAAACAAATAATCCACAAAACCAGAATATCAAAAGAAAACAATATTTACAATACAATACTCAATGGCAACCTGAGGGAAGTGACTCATCCAGCAAAATATAAAGGTGAATGGTGGTCCGTCAGGTGTTGCGTCATGGTGGCCCCGCCTGTTGGGGTTCCATCCACAAAACAAGATACAGTACATAATAATAAATACACCTAACAGAAATTACTCAGGAACATGAAAAATAATAATTTAAAAACAATAAAACAAAAAATATACAGTACATAAGTCCAGACTTTAATATAATATTTGTCTGCTTTCATACAAAGAAGCAATTTAGCACTGTGGTATGTGAAGATCTGATTGCTTTGCCAACTGTTGTCTGAAAACCTCAAGCTGTTGTTTAAATAAAGAGATAGACTACAGGAATGAGCACTGTACCTTGAGATGATAATGCAGATTACTGCTGTATTACGAATTAATAATTATTTTCTTTGACATACTGTATTGTTTACTGTTGGAGAGATATATTTGAAAACAAGTAAAGTACTGTAATGCTGAAACTTCTATTTTATTTTCAAATATTTCAAAACATTAAAAAATTCCAGAATATATTTCTCCAATAAATGTGTAAATGTAGATAACTCTTTCAGTATCAAATCCTAGCAATGATACATATCTGGCATATAATAGCTGAGGTTGATAGTGCATAAGCAGTCTTTCCTGTGATACCAGGCTTTTTCTAAATGTCTTCTCCTGATTTCTGGGAGAAGGAGATAGCAGACATGCTTCATTTCAATTTTGGATAGCTTATTACAAGCAGAAGAGTTACAGTTTAACCAGCCGAAGTAGACAAACTAATTATAAGGCCATAGGAAACTCAAGATAGTTTACTAGTATGTTCTTATCTTCTGTTTCTCCGAATGAAAGAAATATAAATAGCTACAGCAGTCCTGTGGTGCCTTTTATCACTTCGTAATATATCAACACTTTGTCCCATTCTGTTCTACACTGCAGCTGAAACACAAATTCATGCATTCATCACATCAAGACTAGACTACTATAATGCTTTAATGTATTGTATCCAGAGTAAACCTATAAACAAGCTGCAGTTAGTTCAAAAATCTGCTGCCCACTTGTTGAGTAATCAAACTAAGACGGATAATCACATTACACCTATCTATATATATAAAAATGGAATGGGTGGGTCGTCGGGTGGGCCTTTTTTTCATTCCGTTGAAAGACACGCCCTACTCACTGGACAGTTAAAAACACCAATCAAACTAACGATGACATCAAGTATTACCCAATCAAAAGTAGGAAAGGAGGCATCTTCATAAAATGCGTGTGGGATGATTTGCATGAGACGCTGCTTTAAAAAAAAAATGATAAAAAAAATACGGGATAAATCCCGTCCAGTATTGATTCAAAACGGGACGCGCAATTTCATTCTCAAACGCGGCACGATTCCGTATTTTAAAGGACGGGTGGCAACCCTACAGTGCCAGGTAACCACCCATACAATCAGATTGTGATTCAGACTAGGAATGCAATGAATGTAATTACCCCGATCTACATACAAGGCGAAAGTCTTGCAACATTCAAAGATGATGGTTTGGGATAAGTACACCATACAACATAAAAGAGCTTATGAAGCCTTGAACCGAAAAAAGCAACATCTCAGAGATCGTAAAAAAAAAAAAAAGGAGCTAATGTCGTTTTACTCGCTGTAGATTTTAGTCAAACATTACCAGTTATTTCACGAGGGAGACCAGCAGATGAACTCAACGCGTGTTTAAAATCCATGCTTCTACCACGCTCGGTTATATGTCGCGTGTTCTCGGGTAGGTGCACCAAAAAATGTATACATTTAAGCATGTAATGGGCAAACAAAAAATGAGGTATACCCGAAGGCACAGCAGTAGTACTTAATGTAACTTTACTTCTTAAATGTTAATGTTTTACTGTTTAATAATTTATACGCTTCTTATATGTTGTTCAAATTCTTTTATCAAAATACCACTGACAGCGCAATGCACGATAACATCGAGTGAATACACCATACGCATCCGCCCACGGCTGCCCTGCTGTGCGCAGATAGGACTTGATTGTACAATAAAATAAAATAAAGATAAAAAGACTAAAACAATCATCACCCATAAAGCGGATAGTAGACGTGACGTACTATATGTGTACCACATTTCAAGTGTATAGGTGCAACGGTTTGAGAGCTACAGGTCATTTAAAATCCTGGACAGACACACAAATTGCCACGGTAGCAAATTACAGAAGAAGATTTTACTGTTTAATAATTTATATTTATATGAAATGTGCTTCTTATATATTACTTCATATTCTCATATGATAATGATGTTAATGTTTATATTGATTTCTGTGTTATTAAAACTGCATGTATGTGTGTATATGTATATATATATATATATATATATATATATATATACTAGCAAAATACCCGCGCTTCGCAGCGGATAAGTAGTGTGTTAAAGAGGTTATGAAAAAAAAGGAAACATTTTAAAAATAACGTAACATGATTGTCAATGAAAGCCTGTTTCACTCAGTAAGTCTTATGTGTGTGTTTATGTATGTGTGTGTATATATATGTACATGTGTATATGTAGATATGTATATATATGTATATAAATGTTTATGTGTGTGTGTATATTATATATATAATATATATATATATATATATATCTATATATATATATATATATATATATATATATATATATATATATATATATAAAAGACAGCAACAGTTATAACAATGACAACACAATTACATTGACAATCATGTTACGTTATTTTTAAAATGTTTCCTTTTTTTTTCATAACCTCTTTAACACACTACTTCTCCGCTGCGAAGCGCGGGTATTTTGCTATATATATATATATATATATATATATATATATATATATACGAGCTGTATATACCCGGAGTTGCCCGGGGCAGAAGTAACCTAATCGGTCAAACACTTACATATATACCAAAGTAAACCTAATCGGTCAAACAGTTACATATATAAAAAAAACCAAACCTAATTGGTCAAACAGTTACATAAATACAAAAGCAAACCTAATCGATGAAACAGCTTCATATATACAGAAGCGAACCTAATTGGTCAAACAGTTATGCATGTGCAGAATAATTTTACAAAGATTATGCGTGTTAACAATCATTAAAAAGAAAAGATTGAGGAACTCTTCTTCTATATGTGATGAAGCTGGATGAAGCTGACTTGACGAAGACGTAGGTGGCATAGATTGGTTTTTCTAAAACAGAAGAAAAAAATGAGTATCTATTATTATTTTAAATTAGAATGAAAATGAGAACCTTGATTAGAGATAGATTATCCGTATTAAAATATGTGCATGAATAAACTTTTGCTAACTCTCTAGCAAAAGTTTATTCATACAAATTGGCATGGGATGGCTTTGTGAAAAAGTAAAAATTAGATAAAAATAAATTGAGAATGCGTACTTCCATTTGACTGAGATTATGTGTAATGATGAAAAAAAAGTTTAGTATGTTTTTTTTTCCATACGGGAAGGATGTAAAACCTTACATAGGCACCCTTCAGCCCGTACTGAAGGGTAGTGTCAGATTCTTACTGACTAAAAAACACCCTTTTTATTCCACAGCTACCCCAAAAACCACTATTAGGCATTACTTTGGGGTGGCAGTAGTTTAGTTATGAAACAGCCGGGTCCTGAAAAAAATCTGTCTTATTAGTGGCTTCATCACATATAGAAGAACAGTTCCTCAATCTTTTCTTTTTAATGATTGTTAACACGCATAATGTTTGTAAAATCATTCTGCACATGCATAACTGTTTGACCAATTAGGTTCGCTTCTGTATATATGAAGCTGTTTGATCGATTAGGTTTGCTTTTGTATTTGTGTAACTGTTTGACCAATTAGGTTTGCTTATGTATATAGATTAGCTGTTTGTCCGATTAGGTTCGGTTTTTTTATATATGTAACTGTTTGACCGATTAGGTTTACTTTGGTATCTATGTAAGTGTTTGACCGATTAGGTTACTTCTGCCCCGGGCAACGCCGGGTATATACAGCTCGTTCTATATAAACTTAACTGGCTTATAGTTAAGTACTGTATCGACTTTAAGGTTCTTGTCCTCATGTACAAAGCACTCCAAGGTCTGGCTCCCACTAAGATCTTCGTAAAGAATATGCACCAACCCACTCATTGTGCTCTTCTACTTCTGGTCTTTTTGTTGTCCCTTCAGTCTGCCTGTCTTCCATGGAAGGTTGGGCTTTCAGTTATGCTGCTCCACAGCTCTGGAATGCCATCCCTGTCTCATTATACCGAGACTTATGATTCTCTTTATTTATTTAAAAACACCTTTTCAGCATTGCCTTCTCAGTGCCATAGTTTTTATACTTTTTATTTTATACTTGTATTGTTCTGATTACTTTTATTGTATTTTAATATATGTGTGTTTTATTTTATTTGTATTTTTTATTTATTTGTGTTATTGTACTTTTTTATAGTTTTACCTTAGCATGTGTTCCTGTTATTATAGTATTTGTTTTGATTTAATAATTACAAGCAAAATTTCTTTTTATCTCATGTGAATTTCAACAAGATGTCATTGCATAGGCTTTCATCTGTATATGTCTTTATTATTATTGTATGTTTGACTAATGCATTGAACCAAAGCTACCTAATAGATCAGGGTACACTATTATTGGTTACATGCATTTTTTTTTAATTTGGAGTATGAGGTGGACAGGGTGGATGACTTGATTAAGATCACAATGAGATGGGAAACAAACCAGTAACACTGTGCCTAGTGACTTAACCACAACAGAATATATCATGTCTATTTAAGGCTAAGACACATAGTGACATTAGCTCCATGTCACAAAATGGCATAACATTTACAGACAGCACAATTACGGCAGTAGTCTTTTACTACTAGTACTTGTGTCTGACTAAGCCAAGACGTTATTCCATGCTGTTAGTGATATTGTACCCTCTGATTATTTTCTCATGCATCTACTGTTCTTTTTGTCTCATACACTGCCTAATAGTGTTAGCTTTCTGTTGAGTTGATTGTGTATTGAAAGTTAAGGGGGAATTTGATATATGTTTCTTTTTTACTTTCTCGTTTATGAAATATAGGGAAAGTATTGTAATCGTTCAAAGATTCGATGTCGAGATTTTGATGAATCTTAGTGTTGTAGAAATCCCTGACTTTCTCATATACGAACTATAGGTAAGGTATTGGAATCCTCCAAGAATTCCATTTCGAGTTTTTATTGAATCTTAACATTTTTATACCTCCCTGAGTCCGAAAATACCATTTTTGGAATTATGTCTGTGTGTCTATCTATGTGTGTGTGTGTGTGTGTATTGTGATAAAACACTTGAAGAGAATAACTTCAAACAAAGCAGATAAAGATTTGGGGACCGTCCCAGTATATTATCGTCCAGACATTAATAAAGAAACTGATTCAAAAGACTTTTTCAGTACATAAAACATTTTACTGAACATAAAATGGCGTTTATATAGTACGAGCTGTATATACCCGGCGTTGCCCGGGGCAGAAGTAACCTAATCGGTCAAACACTTACATATATACCAAAGTAAACCTAATCGGTCAAACAGTTACATATATAAAAAAACCGAACCTAATCGGACAAACAGCTAATCTATATACATAAGCAAACCTAATTGGTCAAACAGTTACATAAATACAAAAGCAAACCTAATCGATCAAACAGCTTCATATATACAGAAGCGAACCTAATTGGTCAAACAGTTATGCATGTGCAGAATGATTTTACAAACATTATGCGTGTTAACAATCATTAAAAAGAAAAGATTGAGGAACTGTTCTTCTATATGTGATGAAGCCACTAATAAGACAGATTTTTTTCAGGACCCAGCTGTTTCATAACTAAACTACTGCCACCCCAAAGTAATGCCTAATAGTGGTTTTTGGGGTAGCTGTGGAATAAAAAGGGTGTTTTTTAGTCAGTAAGAATCTGACACTACCCTTCAGTACGGGCTGAAGGGTGCCTATGTAAGGTTTTACATCCTTCCCGTATGGAAAAAAAAACATACTAAACTTTTTTTTCATCATTACACATAATCTCAGTCAAATGGAAGTACGCATTCTCAATTTATTTTTATCTAATTTTTACTTTTTCACAAAGCCATCCCATGCCAATTTGTATGAATAAACTTTTGCTAGAGAGTTAGCAAAAGTTTATTCATGCACATATTTTAATACGGATAATCTATCTCTAATCAAGGTTCTCATTTTCATTCTAATTTAAAATAATAATAGATACTCATTTTTTTCTTCTGTTTTAGAAAAACCAATCTATGCCACCTACGTCTTCGTCAAGTCAGCTTCATCCAGCTTCATCACATATAGAAGAAGAGTTCCTCAATCTTTTCTTTTTAATGATTGTTAACACGCATAATCTTTGTAAAATTATTCTGCACATGCATAACTGTTTGACCAATTAGGTTCGCTTCTGTATATATGAAGCTGTTTCATCGATTAGGTTTGCTTTTGTATTTATGTAACTGTTTGACCAATTAGGTTTGGTTTTTTTATATATGTAACTGTTTGACCGATTAGGTTTACTTTGGTATATATGTAAGTGTTTGACCGATTAGGTTACTTCTGCCCCGGGCAACGCCGGGTATATACAGCTCGTATATATATATAGCAAAATACCCGCGCTTCGCAGCGGAGAAGTAGTGTGTTAAAGAGGTTATGAAAAAAAAAGGAAACATTTTAAAAATAACGTAACATGATTGTCAATGTAATTGTGTTGTCATTGTTATAACTGTTGCTGTCTTTTATATATATATATATATATATATATATATATATATAGATATATATATATATATATATATATATTATATATATAATATACACACACACATAAACATTTATATACATATACATATATATACATATCTACATATACACATGTACATATATATACACACACATACATAAACACACACATAAGACTTACTGAGTGAAACGGGCTTTCATTGACAATCATGTTACGTTATTTTTAAAATGTTTCTTTTTTTTTCATAACCTCTTTAACACACTACTTCTCCGCTGCGAAGCGCGGGTATTTTGCTAGTATATATATATATATATACTGTATATACATATACACACATACATGCAGTTTTAATAACACAGAAATCAATATAAACATTAACATCATTATCATATGAGAATATGAAGTAATATATAAGAAGCACATTTCATATAAATATAAATTATTAAACAGTAAAATCTTCTTCTGTAATTTGCTACCGTGGCAATTTGTGTGTCTGTCCAGGATTTTAAATGACCTGTAGCTCTCAAACCGTTGCACCTATACACTTGAAATGTGGTACACATATAGTACGTCACATCTACTATCCGCTTTATGGGTGATGATTGTTTTAGTCTTTTTATCTTTATTTTATTTTATTGTACAATCAAGTCCTATCTGCGCACAGCAGGGCAGCCGTGGGCGGATGTGTATGGTGTATTCACTCGATGTTATCGTGCATTGCGCTGTCAGTGGTATTTTGATAAAAGAATTTGAACAACATATAAGAAGCGTATAAATTATTAAACAGTAAAACATTAACATTTAAGAAGTAAAGTTACATTAAGTACTACTGCTGTGCCTTCGGGTATACCTCATTTTTTGTTTGCCCATTACATGCTTAAATGTATACATTTTTTGGTGCACCTACCCGAGAACACGCGACATATAACCGAGCGTGGTAGAAGCATGGATTTTAAACACGCGTTGACTTCATCTGCTGGTCTCCCTCGTGAAATAACTGGTAATGTTTGACTAAAATCTACAGCGAGTAAAACGACATTAGCTCCTATTTTTTTTTTTACGATCTCTGAGATGTTGCTTTTTTCGGTTCAAGGCTTCATAAGCTCTTTTATGTTGTATGGTGTACTTATCCCAAACCATCATCTTTGAATGTTGCAACACTTTCGCCTTGTATGTAGATCGGGGTAATTACATTCATTGCATTCCTAGTCTGAATCACAATGTGATTGTATGGTTGGTTACCTGGCACTGTAGGGTTGCCACCCGTCCTTTAAAATACGGAATCGTGCCGCGTTTGAGAATGAAATTGCGCGTCCCGTTTTGAATCAATACTGGACGGGATTTATCCCGTATTTTTTTTATCATTTTTTTTTTAAAGCAGCGTCTTATGCAAATCATCCCACACGCATTTTATGAAGATGCCTCCTTTCCTACTTTTGATTGGGTAATACTTGATGTCATCGTTAGTTTGATTGGTGTTTTTAACTGTCCAGTGAGTAGGGCGTGTCTTTCAACGGAATGAAAAAAAGGCCCACCCGACGACCCACCCATTCCATTTTTATATATATAGACAAGGAATGATGGGACAGGAAATGGTCCATCAGGAGTTGACGGAAGTGAAGGATTGTGGAACCGGAAGTGACGTCATCGTGATTGACTGGAAGTGATGTCATCACGGCCATTTTGAACCCAGAAATGGAGATCTTTACTTTTCTTCTGATTTTCTGTAGAGGGAAAGAGATTCAGGTAAGTACCATGTGATGACCCTCTGTCTCTTGATAATTCACTCACCTTTAGGCTCTTTGACTGCCTCCAACTCGCATGTGTGTGACAGTATGTAAACACAATAACTTGAGTATGCTTTCACTTAGGTCAACCAGATTTTGCATACAAGAATTAGGTACAAAATGTAGATTTCTATCAAATTTTGGGATATTTCTTTCAACTGGAAGTGGTACTTTTTACCTTTTATTCATGCAGCTGCACACTCCGATTTATTCAACTTTACTGTTGTAATAATTGTTCAATGTTCTTCTTCTTCTTCTTTCAGCTGCTCCCATTAGGGGTTGCCACAGCGGATCATCTTCTTCCATATCTTTCTGTCCTCTGCATCTTGCTCTGTTACACCCATCACCTGCATGTCCTCTCTCACCACATCCATAAACCTTTGCTTAGGCATTCCTCTTTTCCTCTTCCCTGTCAGCTCTATCCTTAGCATCATGCTCCCAATATACCCAGCATCTCTCTTCTGCACATGTCCAAACCAACGCAATCTCGCCTCTCTGACTTTGTCTCCCAACCATCCAACTTGAGCTGACCCTCTAATGTCCTCATTTCTAATACTATCCATCCTCGTCACACCCAATGCAAATCTTAGCATCTTTAACTCTGCTACCACCAGCTGTCTTCTGATTTCTGGTCAGTGCCACCGTCTCCAACCCATATAAGATAGCTGGTCTCACTACCGTCCTAATGAATCCACCTGGCCTTACTCCCCTTCCATTTAGTCTCTTGCACGCACAATATATCAACCTTCCTTCTCTCCATCATATCGGCTAACTCTCTCCCCTTACCAGTCATACTGCCAACATTCAAAGTTCCTACCCTCAGTTCCACTCTCTTTACTTTCCTCCTCTCCTCTTCCTCCGGACATGTCTCCCCCCTCTTCTTCTCCTTCTTCTTCTTCAGCCAACAGTAGCCCAATTTCCACAAGCACCGTGTTGGCTAACAGTACTGGTGGCGGTCGTTGTTAACCCGGGGCTTGACCGATCCGGTATGGAAATTTATATTGTTGTCTGCATATTGATTTGGCAAAAATTTACACCGGATGCCCTTCCTGACATAACCCTCCTCATTTATCCAGGCTTGGGACCAGCACGAAGAAACACACTGGTTTGTGCATCCCCTGTGGCTGGGTTATAATAATTGTTCAATATATTATTAATTTGATTTGATTTGTTGTACATAATATAAAAATATAATCATTTTTATTGCAGTTTACTCCTCAAATATCCATCCCCATATCTGAGTATACGAGAAAGTCTAGGAGAGACTACTCCTGATTTTTTCTTAAATTCCATCATCATTGCCTTCCTGGGTTTTATTGCTCAGAACAGGTCACCATGTCTTGCCCAAACATTTACACAATATCAAATCACAGATGGCCCTAGAAGACTAGCTTACCATGGTTTTACTGAAATTACACCACAACCTGTACTTTCCTTAGATTCAGGGGAAACACCTGCTCCCTTGTGGCTTCTGGATTTAAACAAAAGCAGTATAAAAGGAATTAACTAGCAGTCACCAGTTTGATTTGCTACTCATCTAAACCTTTTGTCATTGATTTAGAATTTTCCTGGTTCATTCTTTATTTATTTCTAGTGTTGATCTCTTATTTGAATAAAAATATTGTCAGCGTCCTAAATTTGTTTTTGTGCATCAAATGTTTTCCTTGAGTTAAATTGTTGTCCCAATTTAATGAGGGAAAAATGCCAAAAAGGACAAGATTGCAGAGCTTCATTCAGTTGAGTTGGGTGCGTTGCTTGTGAATCAAATACTGGCAGCTCGAGCAGATGTGTCTTTCTTTTTTGCTGGTGGTTAAGGAAAACACTGAAATGCTTAAGATGAAGTGGATTCGCTAAGACTTTTTTACCATTTCTTCCCACTATGATATTTTAATATCATGTAGGATTCGGTCCTGTTGAATGCCTTCCTATACATTCTACCCATTACAAACATTTCTTTTTGATGGAATATCCTACAGTTTGCAGTGTCTCTCCTGTGTTCAGGTGCTTTCCTGGAAGGTCTAGGTGTGAATTATTCTCATATGCATACCATCTGTGAATAAAATAAATGCCTGCCTTAATAACAGCTGTGTATATATTGTATATTGTTATAAAAAATAGTTATTTCTTGTGGTATCGCTTGTCCAGTCATTTATTATAGCTACATCTTACTAAAACTTGCCTCATTATCCCATATTCCAGTGTAACCCATCTTGCTCTCATGATTGACAGCAGTTGAGGTTTTAAATTGTACATCTCGGCTTCAGAGGAAACTTGACCTTACCTCTTTATGCTGAAACCTTAACTCTTAGTAAGGCTAGTGCACTTCTTTTTTCGATAGTCTTCTAGTTTGTACTGCTAAAAGGTATGAATACCTTTGCTAGAGGAAAGAAAAGCTCTGCTACTAGTTTGAAGTTTTGTCTGCTCCAACATACTAGAATGCCTATCTACATTGCTTACAGCATATGTTGTACTAGAGTAAACATGTTTTGACTCAGAATTCATTATGTTCTAAAGTTCAGTAATTGTTGTGCCATTAACAAGTATCCAAAGATGATGTTGTGGTCTGTGGCATAGACAAAGTCTACCAGTTTTTTCAGTTTAACCTGACCTCCCTGAACTGCCTACTGACTAAAGGGAATGGAAAGTGAGTAACCATGATGATGGTGTTAACTGGAAGAGGAGATGTATGAGCATTTGGGAAATTGTAATGACAGTCACTGTCTAAAACTCAGAGAGGCCGCTGGCAAAAAAATGAAGAGGTAAATCATAATCAAAGCTGAAACATAGATTGCCTGGAGTCATTAATTAGA
Source organism: Erpetoichthys calabaricus (assembly GCF_900747795.2). Lineage (NCBI taxonomy): Eukaryota > Metazoa > Chordata > Cladistia > Polypteriformes > Polypteridae > Erpetoichthys > Erpetoichthys calabaricus. Next base: position 295,196,297 of record NC_041394.2, read on the forward strand.
ACATACATTGTCACCAAAACTGAAATACTAAAACTGTAAATAAAGTCAAGAAGTAAAACACTATGAGTTGTGAACCAGAACACTAAAATATTGAATATTTAATTAAATATTGAGAATGCAAAGACTGAAGTTAGTTTAAGAGATAAAATCATAAATTTAAAACTGATTAAAAACAAAACAAGAATTTTGACAAGAAGTCAAGAACCAAGAGGCATATTGCCACAAAAATCCAGACTTAAGGCTGTACAATGACCTGAAGGTGAACTGTCACCGAAATCTAGACCTGAGGCCGTACAATACCCTGAATGCAAATCTAGACTCAAGTCTGTTACAGAAGCCGAAATGAAAACCCTATAAATCAAAAACCAAAAGGCATTCACCCATTAGGGTCAGCTGAAGTTATTTGACTGTTGGATCCGGAATCTTGGACTTTGCTTTGTATGCTGTGTGAGGTTAAAAAGCCGAGTGTTTGTGATGTGCTGCATAGTGCCTTTTGGGAGGCAACTTCTATTAATAGTGTGGTGCACTGTTAGCAGCACAGTCACAAAACACCAAAGCTGGAAAATTGTAATGTGATGTACTTAAGCGATTAAAGAATATTCACTGTTTCATAAATAGGTTATTAATACAGACCAAGCCTTCCAAAAACTCACAGTAATGCACATGAAGCAAAAAAAAAATAAAAAATAAACAAGCTAGCCCAAATCACATCAACGTATGAAACTCTTAAGCAAAAATTTAGTTTTGTGTCTCCTATTGTATTTTTTTCTATTGTAGGTTTGTCTTGAACTTCAAACTGAAATTGAAGGCACACTAGTTTTCTGTAGCGTATCAATCTCTTTTCCTTCATATAAATTTCATCCCAGTTCTTTCTACCTTTCACTGTGACAGTACTGAGTATACCGTGCTGTTTTCTCACTCTAATGATGTACTTGCTTTTTTGAAAGCTCTACCACTAAAGATTTAATTTATTATTAATATGAAATTTCCTTTTTTGTTCCATTTTCTATTATGATGCATTCTTCATCTTAATTATTTTTTATTGCAATTGTGCTGGCTTTCTAAAGCACATTGTGTTCATAATTGCTGTGAAAGATGCTACATAAAAAATTAATTAGCAGGCAGCATAGTGGCACATTTATTAACACTACTGCTTCAAAGGTCCATGAGCCTGGTTTTACTGCCAGTGTAGTGTTTGCATATTCTTTCCATGGGGTTTTTGGCCAGGTACTCAAATTTTCTGCCATCATCATGTTAAAGTAACTGGTGAGTCCAAACTGGCAGCCTTCAGTTGGATAAGTGGCTCCAATAAGTAAATGGATGAATGGATAATTGATCACCATTTTTATGATATTTAACTGATTAATAGACAATAGATTATTTCAGGTTTCCAGTGAGGGCTGCTGAGGTGCTTATTTTTGAGCAAGTGAACATGCCCATATAGATTAATCAATTGTAATAGTACATGTAATCTATGCATTCAAAAAGAAGTAAGTTTATAACACATACAACACATTACTAATGCATTGAAAGAGTAATCATTTCGCTTTTTAATAAAAAATTAGACAACTTTATCTCTGATTAATATTGATTATTTTTATAAGCAGTTAGACTAAGTTATGCACATTATATTCTTCTTTTTTTTCTTTCGGCTGCTCTCGTTAGGGGTTGCCACAGAGGAAGTTATGCACATTATATCAAAACCTTTAAAGTTAAATTTGCAAATATTCCTGTAATTTATTGTTTTGTTTGTTATTTTAAATCTAATTATTCAACTGTAGTCTTGCTACAGCCTCCATGGCACTGCCTTGTGTGAAGTGGGTACAGAATATAGATGGTTAAGGCTTCAATTTGAAATGCTTTGAAAGGACATGTAAATTATATTTCTAATAGATTATAAAAATCTTAATTTACTTGATTAAGTGAAAAATAATTAACATTACATTTACTTACTTGGCTGGGCACATCTCTCCAAATTTGAGATGCAATTGGTGGAATTTCATTTGTCTTTCCAATGGGAGCACAGGCAGGTGACTTGACTTGCTCTTGGTCACACAACATCACTAGTGGGATTTGGACCATAAGCTGAAGATTTGAAGTCCGAGGCTTTAAGCAGTATGCCACTCAGCCGACCAAATTAGTTCGCATTTACCACTGCTTTAATGAAAAGCTTGTAAAAAGCAGGTTCAATAACTAACTTTTGATAGTCACATCATCTACACATTTGTGAATTTCCCCTTGGGATTAATAAAGTATCTATCTATCTATCTATCTATCTATCTATCTATCTATCTATCTATCTATCTATCTATCTATCTATCTATCTATCTATCTATCTATCTATCTATCTATCTATCTATCTATCTATCTATCTATCTATCTATCTATCTAACAATATAATCACATATTTTTGAAAGTATATTAAAGGATATGTTCAGTATTTGTATAGTAATTGTTATTATCTTACTTTTGTGACATGGTGTGATATTCAAACACTTTCTTTGGTAAGTAAAGGTGTATATAGTAATTTGATTTAAAAAAAAACAAACAAAAAAAAAAGCTCATCTTGTAGTGCATCTTAAAATTGAAGCCAATAGGACACACAATCAAATGTGAAACAAAAGTTTTTAAATGTACCAAACATTAATCACTTTAAAGCAGCAGATCTATCGGTGTTTGGAAGACATGTCTGTTACAGGAAATTAAAATGAAAACTGCTTTATCACAGCTTTCCTGAACTATTGTTTCCAAGAGCAGGATACCAGTTGTTTTCTATGTTTCCAGTGACGACTGTGGGTGAAGTTAACATGGAACAACAATAACAAATTGTGGCTTCTAAAGAACTGATTAGAAATATTCCTCAGAAAGAAAACAATAAGCCAGAAATAAAATGAGGTTCTAGCTGGTTAATCACAAAATATAATTGATATAGCTAAAATTGTGTGAACATGTGGAAGTTCAAGAAGAAAACAACCATGGTTGTTACCAAACTGGTTCCATTTAAGAATTATGGAGAGTACTGTGCTCTTGGGAATCTTCAAAGCTGCATGATATTTTTGTAGCCTTCCCCAGATCTATGCCTCAATACAATTCTGTCTCTAAACTCTGTAGGTAATTCCTTCAACCTCATGTCTTTGCTCTGATACACACTGTCAGTTGTGGGACCTTTTTGGACAGATGGGTGCCTTTCTGAGTCATGTCCAATCAAGTGAATTGACCACAGGTGGACCCAAACAAGTTCTAGAAACCTCTCAATGATGATTGGTAGAGTGGGATGCACCTGAGCGAAACTTCAAGTGGCTTAGCAAAGGGTCTGAATACTTGTGTCAATGGTACATTTCAGTTTTTTAATTTGCAAAAAATTCCAAAATCTTGTTTTGCTTAGTCTTAGCATGAGGCTACAACATAACAAAATATGATGAAAGGGAGGGGTCTAAAATTTATTAAATATACAGTAGCGGGTGGCACGGTGGTGCAGTGGTAGCACTGCTGCCTCGCAGTTATGAGACCTGGGTTCACTTCCCGGGTCCTCCCTGTGTGGAGTTTGCATGTTCTCCCCGTGTCTGCATGGGTTTCCTTCGGGTGCTCCGGTTTCCTCCCACAGTCCAAAGACATGCAGGTTAGGTGCATTGGCGATTCTAAATTGTCTTTAGTGTGTGCTTGGTGTATGTGTGGGTGTGTGTGCACTGCGGTGGGCTGGCACTTTGCCCGGGGTTTGTTTCCTGCCTTGCGCCCTGTGTTGGCTGGGATTGGCTACAGCAGACCCCGGTGACCCTGTAGTTAGGATATAGCAGGTTGTATAATGGATATAGAGTAGCTTTAGTTAACAAAAAATTGATTGAACCAAATGACAGCATATCACAATTTTGAAAAGACAACTGTATTCTATTTTGGCTTAGGTAAGAGAAGTACATAAAATATCTATTCTAATCCATAATTATCTCATTATTTTCAAGAAAGATGAAAAGGTTCATTTTTTGTAATACTATTATTATTAAGACAAAGGTCAAACCTGAATACTTAACATGGTTGCCAGTGCTGTTCAAATGTATAGCCTGTCAAAATCTCAAACAAGCTTGGACTTTTCACACAATGTGTGCTTCACCTTCTATATGTCAGTTGACTATGTGAAAGTCTTCCAGGCTTCAGCTTCAGGGCTCCACTTTAGAAATAAGCAGCAGTACAATTTCTGAGAATTACAAGGTGTCAATAAAAGAAAGAGTACGACCATCATACATACAGCTAGAGGATTAATGGTGTGGAATATGGCTGGCCGTTCATCCCGACCAATACCCCCAAGCCACCAGGTGGAGCTCTCCCTGCAGCATGGAGGTGCCCCGAAGGCCAGCAGGGAATCCTGGACAATGGGGTTTTTATCCACAGCCCTGCTGGATACCATGGGGGCCGCTAGAGGACGCTGCAGGAGGCCCAAAGATTATTACATGCCCTACGCCCTGGAAGTACGTCTTAGTCACAATGACAGAAGGAATGACGTGCTTCCGAGATGAAGAAGAAGAGAACTTTTTATCTGACCGGAAGTGATGGAAAGTCACATGGACTGGGAGGTTGTAAACACTTCTGGGTCAGGGACTATAAATGGACCATGGGAAATCCCAGACAGGGAGCTGAGCTGGGTGGAAGGGTGGCAACGTGTCTGGGAGTGTGGAGGATTGTTTAATTATTAGTTATTGTGTAGTTGTATGAGTATTGTGGAGAGGAGGGTGCTTTGTGCACTGTGCATTAATAAAAATTCAATTACTGGACTTTTACCTGGTGTCTGACGTGTGGTCTGAGGCTTTCAAGGGGTCACGGGGACCCTAAATCTGTCACATGGAAAAATGAGTAAAAAAAAACCCCCAAAGAATTCCTGGACCTTCCTGATGTTCAGAAGAAGGTGGTAGAACCAAATCAACCTCAGCCAGAAAAGCAGTCAGTGGAGACACACCAACTTTGACTCTCAAAACAATAGCTGACCACTGGTTAGGGAGGACAGTTCTTTCAGACTACCAGTCTTTGGCACATTTTATGTGCGATGAAATTCCTACATAGTCTCTTCGGTTATTAATTTCATAGCTGGGAAATTAACCTGAAGAACTCTCTTGTTTAAAAGAGTTACACTTGTGGCCTAAAAGTATAAATTCCAGGACCCCTCAACAGAGGAATGCAGGCTAGACACTTAACCAGAACTGTTTTATATATCAGACTAGCAAGAAGACAACAGAAGATTCAAGTTCTGTTTTTATCTCATGCCTTTTCTGATCAGTTACTGATTTACATAGATTACAAATTAACAGGAATAAAAAGTGTCTCACCCTAAAGCTGTTTCTAATCTTAATCTTCCTGAAGCGATACAAGTGCAGTAGAAATCATCAGTCTTCTTCTCCTTCAAGGACAAAGCTTTAGTTAATTCTTCAATCTGTCTTGGCCTATTTTCCATCTCCATCTATCTCTCTTTCTCTTCTCCTAATCTGGTCATTTTTTGCATGTTTTCCTCCACAAAGCATACATACCATGTTTAAATATTGTCAAGGTGTTACCTACTCAGACAGTTATGTTCATTTTAATAAGAAAACTTTTTGGGAGCTTTTCTGTATTTTTTTTTTTGTCGAAGGATCACAAGGTTACTTTGCTGATGCACACGTTTCATAGACAGTCCACTTATTTTGAATACAAGGTCGCTCATGCACATTCTTGTTATTTGGCCTGCTGTTCGGAGTATAAAACTGCTCAGTGCACATTTATTTAACAGACTCACAGTTATGATTACTATGCTAACCACAGAGAGAGGTCCAAATTCTGCACATCTGTCTCTTAGTTACTGCCAGAAGGCAGGTGCAAAACAACCCACCTAAGTAAACTGGCTGCCCATGTGAGAAGTGTGTAGCAGCTAAATTCCAATTTTATTCTCCTTGGGTCAGGGTTAACTCTTTTCTTCCCTTAGGCACTTTTTATTTTTAACAAACACTGCCTTTTTTCTACTTTTTAACATTTAGACAGTATAAAGACAAACCTCACGCCTGCAGCTCAAGAGCTACCCATTTGAAATAAAATAAGCAAAGTCAACAAGATAGATCTTGGTTAATCCTTGCAATTTTACTTCTTCAGTGGAGCAATTGAAAAATACATTGCAGTCTTTTTGAACTAATTTACATAATACTCTTATTAAACAAACCAATTTTCCCAAGTAATGAGGGCAAATTACACATTACTACTTATATTAGTGGAGCGCAATTAGCACACAGTTTTAATGAAACGTGACAAACAAATGTATAAACCCATTTTGTCACTACTAGTATAAAGATTAGCATAAACAACCTATAAAAGGGCAATGCAAAATACTTGTTGGTTCAAAATTACAGTACATAATTTAAAATTAGTTATACAGGCAGCAACTTTTCAAACTGATTTAGCCTTATTTTTGTTAATTTTTGAAATAATCCTAAATACCATTTCTTGGATTCTGTTATGAAAGTATAAAACACTCAAACGTCACCATATACAGTATGTTATTATTTCCAAAAACTCTGCGAAATATTGTTTTCAAAATTAAGCTCAGTAAACTGAGGGGTTTCAAAATTTGACTTTTGATTTAAAGTTTCCAACCTACAAAACATCTGACAGAGCCAAGTAATTCTCTGGATAAAATAACATGCACTAGTAACATTCTCTAAGCCCATCATCTATTGATTCAATGACTGCTTCAGAGACATCCCAGAGCCCATCTACCCATTCATTCTTTGAGCCAACTCATGCATACATTTCCACACTCTGTTGAACCAATTTAGGTCAACGGAGGCTGATCATACCATTTGTTTTCTAATCCTGCTTAATACACCTTCATTATCACAAGAAGATATAGCCTACCCTGCCAACATCAAACTGAAGTCAGATCCAGTTCTGAATAAAGTTCTAGCCATTACAATTACCTTAAGTCATGCCAACATTTTCCCCTTGCCCATTTACATTTAGTGGAACCTGTATGTCTTTGGAATGTGGAGGCACCCTGTCAAAACCTGAATGGAGTACAGATCCATTGTCCTGCAAGGAATTAAGACTAACTGTTGCACCACCCAGACTGTCCTCATATAATTCCAAGTTTATTTTTACATTACTTTCAACGTGGTGTTTCAGATATTCATTTGATACGTTGCTATCACTTCCAAAAGTATGGCATGAACAGGACATATTTGTATTAATAGTTGTATTAGCACTTGTTCATTAAACCTTATATTAAAAGTTGTATTAACACTTTTTCATTACACCTTTACATACTGTAGCTTATGTGGCCACAGATATTACAGGTTCCCACAGATATGCAAAGACATACTATATTTAAATAAACAAATAACTAAATATTGCAATAACTTTGAGCTAACAGCCAAAGAACTTAACCATAAACAAAGAGGATGCCAGTTCAATCTCCAGCACTGTCTCACTGTGTGACCTAGAGTTGATGTAGGAATATGAAAACAATTCATTGAGTATTGTGCTGGTAACATGCTTTGGATAAAAACATTTTAAAATATAACAACATTCTCAACCCTACTTAATCCAGTTCAAGCACCATGGTGACTTAGTGCTTATCACTTGGCACAAGACAATCAACTGTAGATGGGTAGCCAGTTCATCATCATGCCTACTCTCACACAGGACCATTTTGGACTTGCCCACTAACCAAAAAACCAGAATATCTGTAGAAGAATTCACACAATTACTGAGAGAACATACATATTCTACACAGACAGCGGCTCTGCACAAAATTCAAACCTAGCACTCTATAGGCTAATCAGAGTGCCACCGTGCCAGTGTATTAACTAACTAAACAAATGTAAACAGAGTTGCTGAGCAGTATACAGCACAGAAGCGAAAAACAGTAGGGCAGAACATTAGTGAATCCAACAGATTGGGTTTGTCTGTTTACGTACGGGGAACACATTCTCTATGTATTGGCTGCATATCTGGAAGATTCATGATCAATGAATTGGCTTCTCAAAATTGTGTGAGTGTGCTCTGCAATGTACTGGTGCCCTGTCCAAGGATGGTTCCTGTGTTATAACCAGTGCCCTTGGGATGAGCCCTGGCACACTGCAACCCTAAATTAGATTATGCAGTAGGTGGATGGATGAAGTTATGTATGCTGTTCTCATTGCTTTTTCTTCTTGTCACCTCAGTTGGCATACCGTAGGAAGAAACATATGGCACTTCATATCAAACCACACTATGCAAAATATAGATTGATGTGACTTAATAATTAGTTTAATAAAGTTCAGCTTAAAATGTCTTATGAGTTTCCTATAGCAGTAATTTTTAAGACTGACATTAGTTATTAGTATTTTTTTAGTGAAATTTTGAAATTGTGTCTTGTCGAGACATCTTTCAGACAAATCAATGGAAATTAGATGCATTATGCATTAAGTGATGACTTGCTAAAAAAAATTTAACCTGTGTGTTTCTGTCTTGTAAGCTGTTCTATGAATTTGGCCACAAATATGAAAAAAATGGTAATTATAGAGTCTCATGGCCTAGTGTATATGAAATGTAATATGACTTTGTCTTTGTAATGCAAAAATAACTGGTTTGGCAGTAGTTGTCAAATGGCAAAAGTGTTTTTTTTTTTCAATTTTTTTTTTTTGTTGAGATCAGTCATCCAACCTTGCATTTTTTTACTTTAAACTTGATATATGTGATTTGAAGGACTAATCCTAAATGAAAAGTCAGCCTCTTAGCCACTCAGCATTGTTACAATTTCCAAGGTTATCAGTGGCACCTTGCCAAGGATGCATCCAGGTTCATTATCTTAATTCTTCAAGTTCATAACTGTTGTACACTGAGCACAATGAGCTATCAAAAATTACACAGTATATTTTATTTTTAATAGTACATTTTTTCATGACTGCATGTGTGTCCTTCAGTGAAAAGGAATGGAAAGAAAGTGTATTATTTAGAAAGGCTGGTGAGGGCATGAATCAGTGTATTTATTCTTAATTATTGCGCAACTGTAATAAATAAAGGTGTGTGAATTAAACATACAAAAATGTGTCAATTGACCAAAAAAGAAAAGAAAATTGTTGTCACTAGGGTCCTTGGAAATAAGTGTTCTTAATAAGATAAAGCATATTTTGAATAAGGAACTAAAGAGAACAAAAATAAGTGGCAGTGTCGATTAGGAACCATCAGTATATGTCTGCTTTAGGGACAGTTCTAGGGTTTTATTGCTTATGTAGTCCAGGTTGAGGCAAGATATTGATTTTACAAACTGAGGACAGAACTTTAGGCAGCACAGATAGATAGATAGATAGATAGATAGATAGATAGATAGATAGATAGATAGATAGATAGATAGATAGATAGATAGATAGATAGATAGATAGATACTTTATATGTCCCAAAGGGGAAATTATAATAGCACACAGTTATTATAGTTGCTGCCTTAAAGCTCTAGAGACATGTATTTAAATTCCAGTCTTGTGACTGTTGATGTGGAGTTTGTACATTATGAAATGTTTTTTTTTTTTTTTTGCTAATCCCAAATCCATTCTGTTTAGTATAAGAGTAAAATCCAAATTTACCAATAAGAGTAAGCTGGGGATCTGTCCCATTCTTGCTTTTCTCCTGTCTGGCCTTGCACCAAACCTTCAGTCTTTGTTTTTTAGGTAGGAAGCACCAATAATAACTCCAAGAGGATTTTGTGAAATGAGCCCGACTGGGCTGTGCCAGTGAACACCACTTGCAGAGCAACTCCATCTAGATAGACAGAAGCCAGCTTAAGTGGCTGGAGCACATAGTGAGGATTCCCTCTAGGTGACTTGTCAGACATGTATACAAGGTATGGTTGACAGTGGGAAGACCTGGGACAGACCCAAAGATGATGGGGAGACTGTACAGTATAAATAAAATGCATTATTATTGTCTTAACTGGATGGGGAACTTATGGGAATTCCTAATGAGAAGTCTGATGCTGTTCCTAAGGATAGGATTACACAGTTTAGCTCAGCACACTGTAGTGAAAAGTGAGTGTGGGAGTATTTGTGTGTATTTTCTGGGATACCACCTAGGGTTGGTTCCTTCCTTGAGCTCCATGTGACTCATTACTGGATAAACAGCTGTGGCGGACGGCCAGGACCCATGCCCGGCCGGGGCACCCCTTTGACACACGTTCTAGGGGACGTAGTGCGCATCCCATGGCTGCTCCCCCGGATCCAGTATCAAAGGGGCATCACGGCCGGGCATGGGTCCCGGCCATCCGCCACACAGTATATATATAGAGAGAGAGTTCAAAATATGGATGAAGTAGAGATCATTCTAGATAGTAAAGATCAATGAGAAAGACAAAGTAGAGTACCAGCAACTGTGTTCAAATATGGAATGTAGCTAATGTGCTTTTACATAATGGGGGAGTCATCAAAAGCAGCCAATTTCATGATCTAGCATTCTGGGTTCAGATCCTGCCCATGATCATTGGCTGTGTAGAGAATGCACAGTCTTCCTATACCTATGTGCGTTTTTCTTTGTGTATTCCAGGTTTCTTCCCACATTCCAATATAAGTGTCAATTTCCCATTGTAAGTCCCAGTATAAGAGTGAGTGTTGGTGGCTGCACTTGCGCATGATGCTACTATGATAGACTCCATCACCTTGTGATACTCTGTTAAATGAAGCAGGTATGAGAATATTGTTATGTTATGTATGTTTTGCCTGCTATATTTATTGTTCTGTATATAAAAAGTAAGAACAAAATCACAGTCTTGAAATAGGTAGAGAATAATGCCTAACCAATAAACAATATCCAGATAGAAAGAAGCCTGTTCAAATAGTTGCAGCGCGTAGTTAGGATTCCCAGTTGGTGACTTGCTTGAGAGGTATACAAAGTATGAATGGCCATCCATTAATTTTCAGTTCCATAATTTTTCAGTTCATATGGGACACAGTAATGATGCAAAGCAGGATCTGCAGCCTAATGCCAGATGCCAGTTCATCATAGTTGAATGTTCTCCTACATGGAGGAATAAAGCTATGGAGAGAAGATAATGCAATAAATAAATGCATATCATTAGGTATGTGTACACAATGTTGGGAGGATTAACATAATTCAGCAGAACAGAACACAAATGTGCTATGCTATCATTAAACATCCGTCCATCCATTTTCCAACCTGCTGAATCCAAACACAGGTTCACGGGGCTCTGCTGGAGCCAATCCCAGCCAACACAGGGCACAAGGCAGGAACCAATCCCGGGCAGGGTGCCAACCCACTGCAGATCATTAAACATTCCATACTAATAATCCAGATATTAAGGGGTTAATAGAAAAATTCTACAGCACAAGATTTGGTTCATACCTTTAAAGTATTTGAATGCAGTAGAATAAAAAAAATGATTAACCATTTGTTAAGTAAAGAACACCAAGCACACAACAAAGAAACATATAATACCAGTGCTATGTATTGAGGAATAAACATCTTTATATTTGAATTATCAAAAGTCAGATCACATCACATTCATGTACAGTAACACATTTTGTGACGATGAACATTTTCTGCATTCTAGCAGAATTTGGAAAGAGTGTAGGGGAAAGATACTGGCTGAGAAAATGCATTATACTTTCAGCACAGAGTAATAAATCAGAAAATGTCAGTGTTGCTATGGTTACAAAGAGGAACATCATTACACCAAGTTTTACAGGGTAGGTGTGATTTCCAGCTCATCAAGTGTTTGTGGTGATTTACTTGTTGACACCGCATGCATGATGAATTGTCACATTAAGAACAGTCCTGTCTCCCAGAAATAATAGTCACTGTGTAGTCCTTAGGAGAGGAGCCACACTCACAGCAACACAATAAAAAATGGACAAATGAGGCAAATGTCAACCATAATGTACAATAACTATTTATATATTAAATGTTACCTGTGCCTATGAACTGGAGGGAAGAAAATGGCTGGAAAATGGATTGATGGGTATTTTAACGAACCAATGATGTAAAACTAAAGTTTGGTCAGAAATGATATAATTTGAGCTTATGCAATAGCCATTCCCCATGTGTTGCTTTACTAGGTATTTTTGGTAGCTATTTTACAATGATGAGTGTGTACGTGTGTGCGTAGATGTATGCTGTTAGAAAATCTCAGTATTTTTATCTTTTAAATTCCTGAAACAGTCTTGTAACCTGACAGTTGTTTAGTTCGGGTTATACTAGTTCTTTTTAACATGTTTCATAAAATTGTACTCATGATAAAATAAAAATTCCTTTCCTGGGTACTTTTTGACTTTTAGGAAGTACTGTCCACTGTAGCAACTAGTATCTGTCTACACTGGTATGGGATAGGCTTTGAATTCTCATGTGTGTTGTTCTTTTCGTCTTTCAGACCATAAAGGTTTAGAACTTTAGAGTGCATATGGATAATTCATATGAGAAAGAGAGAGAAAAAAAGAAAGAGAGACACACACATGAGGAAGAAAAAACATGTGTGAAGGCAATGGTCACTGGGGGGAACATGTCAAGTATTGATACAGTTGAGAACTTTCTATAAAGTACCTGCAGACTATTTTCTAGCAGTGTGGCAGAGATCTTGCTTCTTTTTTAGGGCTTATCGGTAGGATCATCAGACATGGCAGAGCTCAACATACTAGAAGTTGAAATTATCAAACAAATATCAAAAGGCAACACTAAAGTCAAGTCATCTAACACAGTCATAACCAGCTTATATGCTCAGTTGTTTTGCTCAAGCACTGTCTCCAACAAAGTCCTCATTTTATTTTAAGATTGGATTTCCTTTAAACCACAATTTGATCTTATATCATGGTTACCATGATGTCACATGTATGTAGAGGTGTGAAAAATCAATAAATACAAGTCATCCAAATGTTCAACTTAGGATGACATCTTTGTAACACTGCAAAGTGCAAGGTGAGTGTACCCCCAGGCCTTGCAATGTGCAGGATCATAATGACAAAAGGCTTAGAAATTTCCTAAAAGTTTATCTAATCTAATCTAAAAACACCCAATGACAGTAGTGATCATGCAAAACAAGTCAGGAAAGTGGTGCAGATCGTGATATCACTCTCATCAGAACTCTAAACAACAAGACATTACTTACATAGTTCTGATACTGTGCTCCAGAAGTAATATTATTAGTTGTTATAATAGTAGTTCTAGTATTGTCACATATTCACAGCAAGGGAGGCAGGCACCCTGGGAAGAAACATGTGGTGTTCCTGCAGGTGCTAGAAAGCAGATGACTCAGCAGGTGTTGCAAGTTTCTGACTCTCAGTCAAGAGAAAGAGAGACAGTTGCTATATGGAAAAGAGGCCACAAGACCTCCTAGCTGACATATAGCAGTGCAGCGCCATGAGTTGGGGAACCTGAAAAAAGGGTTTCATGCAATGGCAAGTTCCCTTCTTCATACATATTTCCCTAGACTGTTTGCTAAGACTTATCAACTTGTCTGCCCCACTACATGCAATACTTCAACTACTCCACACCATTCCTATCTTCCATCCAGAAGTTCTCCTTCCTTTCACATTTTGGAAATGCTGGACAACCTGACCCTTGTGCCGCTCCTGTTAATAACAGGATGTTCAGCCCCTGGATAGTGCTCTTGATCCAATGGCTGGATCCACATCATCTGTAGATAATGCTGTTTCCCTGCAGTAAACCAGCAGGTACTTGACACAATGTGACTGATAAGTGCTGCAATCTTCTTCCTGATACAACATTGTTTTATATTTCACATATTAGCAATATCTTATCTTAAAATCTGACGCTGTTCACAAGCCCTTCATGTGTAGCCTTCCAAGCCTCCAGGGGGCTGCACAATATTCCACTTTACAGAGGTGCTGTTTATGCTAAATGCCCTTGTTTCTTTATTTACTTCAGATGCAGGGTTGTAGGTTACTTTTGTTTTAGTCATAGTTTCCATTTTAACAAGTTTTCTGGTTATCTCATTTTCCAACCTATTGTAGACACATTTTGGATATATACATTTATCTTTGTTTCCATTTATTCCTTGACAAGCACGCCGCATTACCATTGAATCTGGTTTTAGAAGGATTAATTATGTGCTGGGTTATGACTCTTCACAATATGTTAAGGAATACATATATTTCAAGGCTGGACTCCTGCCTGATAGCTTAACTGATCAGTGTACATTTTACAACTTTGGCATTCCTTGAATTGAATAGTTAATACTGGGGAGGCACGGTGGCGCAGTGGTAGTGCTGCTGCCTCGCAGTTAGGAGACCCGGGTTTGATTTCTGGGTCCTCCCTGCGTGGAGTTTGCATGTTCTCCCCATGTCTGCGTAGGTTTCCTTCGGGTACTCCGATTTCCGCCCACAGCCCAAAGACATGCAGGTTAGGTGCATTGATGATTCTAAATTGTCCCTAGTGTTTGTGTGTGCCCTGCGGTGGGCTGGCACCCTGCCCGGGGTTTGTTTCCTGCCTTATGCCCTGTTTTGGCTGGGATTGGCTCCATTGACCCTGTAGTTAGGATATAGCGGGTAATGGATGGATGGATAGTTAATACTGGTATATTGTGCCTGTCTTACATTACTAAAATTATTACTAGTGAAACACACAGACCTATAGTCCTGAAATATAAAAATATATGTAAAATTTTAAAAAAATTTTAAAATTTACAGAACATATAAGGTCATAAGCTTTTAATTAAGATGAAGATCAAGGTTATGGCCCCAATAGCCCAATTAGCAAGTAGTCTTGTGACAAATGGCCAGACATTAGCATTTTATGTACTGTATATATATTATTATTGTTTATTTGTATTAACATGAATAATTTGTGAAATTAGTGAAAATTATAGAGAAGCAATGTAGCATCCACAGATAACATACATACATACATATACAGTGCATCCAGAAAGTATTCACAGTGCATCACTTTTTCCACCTTTTGTTATGTTACAGCCTTATTCCAAAATGGATTAAATTCATTTGTTTCCTCAGAATTCTGCACACAACACCCCATAATGACAACGTGAAAAAAGTTTACTTGAGGTTTTTGCAAAATTATTAAAAATAAAACAACTGAAAAATCACATGTACATAAGTATTCACAGCCTTTGCTCAATACTTTGTCGGTGCACCTTTGGCAGCAATTACAGCCTCAAGTCTTTTTGAATATGATGCCACAAGCTTGGCACACCTATCCTTGGCCAGTTTCGCCCATTCCTCTTTGCAGCACCTCTCAGAATGGGAAGCGTCGGTGCACAGCCATTTTAAGATCTCTCCAGAGATGTTCAATCGGATTCCAGTCTGGGTTCTGACTGGGCCACTCAAGAACATTCACAGAGTTGTCCTGAAGCCACTCCTTTGATATCATGGCCGTGTGCTTAGGGTTGTTGTCCTGCTGAAAGATAAACCGTCGCCCCAGTCTGAGGTCAAGAGCGCTCTGGAGCAGGTTTTCATGCAGGATGTCTCTGTACATTGCTGCAGTCATCTTTCCCTTTATCCTGACTAGTCTCCCAGTTCCTGCCGCTGAAAAACATCCCCACAGCATGATGCTGCCACCGCCATGCTTCACTGTAGGAATGGTGCCAGGTTTCCTCCAAATGTGACGCCTGGCATTCACACCAAAGAGTTCAATCTTTGTCTCATCAGACCAGAGAATTTTCTTTCTCATGGTCTGAAGATCCTTCAGGTGCCTTTTGGCAAACTCCAGGCGGGCTGCCATGTGCCTTTTACTAAGGAGTGGCTTCCGTCTGGCCACTCTGCCATACAGACCTGATTGGTGGATTGCTGCAGAGATGGTTGTCCTTCAGGAAGGTTCTCCTCTCTCCACAGAGGACTTCTGGAGCTCTGACAGAGTGACCATCGTGTTCTTGGTCACCTCTCTGACTAAGGCCCTTCTCCCCCGATCACTCAGTTTAGATGGGCAGCCAGCTCTAGGAAGAGTCCTGGTGGTTTCAAACTTCTTCCACTTACGGATGATGGAGGTCACTGTGCTCATTGGGACCTTCAAAGCAGCAGAACTTTTTCTGTAACCTTTCCCAGATATGTGCCTCGAGACAATCCTGTCTCGGAGGTCTACAGACAATTCCTTTGACTTCATGCTTGGTTTGTGCTCTGACATGAACTGTCAACTGTGGGACCTTATATAGACAGGTGTGTACCTTTCCAAATCATGTCCAATCAACTGAATTTACCACAGGTGGACTCCAGTTAAGCTGCAGAAACATCTCAAGGAAGATCAGTGGAAACAGGATGCACCTGAGCTCAATTTCGAGCTTCACGGCAAAGGCTGTGAATACTTATGTACATGTGCTTTCTCAATTTTTTTATTTTTAATAAATTTGCAAAAATCTCAAACTTTTTTCACGTTGTCATTATGGGGTGTTGTGTGTAGAATTCTGAGGAAAAAAATGAATTTAATCCATTTTGGAATAAGGCTGTAACATAACAAAATGTGGAAAGAGTGATGCGCTGTGAATACTTTCTGGATGCACTGTATATGTATGTATTCAAAACATGCATATTATATATACATTCACTGGCCACTTTATTAGGTACACCTTCCTAGTACCTTGTTGGACCGCCTTTTGCCTTTGGAACTGCTGTAATTCTTTGTGGTATAGATTCAACAAAGTGCTGGAAACATTCCCCATGAATTTTGGTCCATATTAACATGATAGCATCATGCAGTTGCTGCATATTTGTCGGCTGCACATCCATGATGCGAATCTCACATCCCAAATGTGCCCTGTTGGATTGAGATCTGGTGACCGTGGAGGTGTGAGTGCAGTCAACTCATTGCCATGGTCAAGAAACCAGTTTGAGATGATATGAACTTTATGACATGACATGTTACCCTGCTGGAAGTAGAGATCAGAAGAGATCAGAAGTGTTCATAAAGGGATGGATATGGTCAGCAACAATACTCAGGTAGACTGTGGCATGTAAATGATGCTCAGTTGGTACTAAGGGGACCAAAGTGAGCCAATAAAATATCCCCCACACAATTACATCACCCCCACCAGCTTGAACTGTTGATATAAAGCAGGATGGATCCATGCTTTCATGTTATTGATGAATAATTCTGACCCTTCCATCTGAATGTCGCAGCAGAAATCGAGACTCATCAGACCAGGCAACGTTTTTCCAGTCTTCTATTGCCCAATTTTGGTGAGCATGTACAAATTGTGGCCTCAGTTGCCTGTTCTTAGCTGACAGGAGTGGCACCCAGTGTGGTCCCCTACTGCTGTAGCCCATCTGCTTCAAGGTTTGATGTGTTGTGTCTTCAGAAATGCTCTTCTGCATACTTTGGTTGTAATGAGTGGTTATTTGAGTTACTGTTGCCTTTTTATCACCTCGGACCAGTCTGGCCATTCTCGTCTGACCTTTGGCATCAACAAGATATTTTTGCCCAGAGAATTACCACTCACTGGGTATTTTCCCTTTTTTGGACCATTCTCTGTAAACCCTAAAGATGGTTGGCTGTGTTTCTGAAATATTCAGACCAGATCATCCACTAAGTCAAATTGACATTTGTTTACTTAATATCTCTGGTAAACTGCTAATTTTCTTTAGCATCATTTACCATGACTTTTTAACATCATTACAACAAATAAATACCTATAGTCCACATAAAATGCATACATGAATGTGAATATATAAACCAGTTTATAATTCATTTAAACTACCACACTATATACACAATGTTGTGCAGCTTCTACTGTATCAAAAAGTAAAAGAGGAATAACCCTACATTTATAAAACTCTTACTGTATGTCATAAATAAGATCATGTGATTGGGGGGGGAGGGGGGGCAACATTTATTGCTTCTTCTAGGAATGAACAAATGCTATAGTTGGCCCTGCTTAGAGATGCGGCAATTTAAGGACTAATAAAAGCTCAGGTATGTAGGGATATTAACATGGTGTCTTTGTAGCCAACAAAAGACCCCAGAATTAACGGACGTTTGCCATTACATAAATTAAGCTTGTGGGAGAAAGGCTCAGTGGCAAAGAAAGGCCAGTTATATGTATGAGAGATGCAGGGGTTTATCTGAAGGAATGCTTAGAATTGAAGAGGGGTGTAAGTGGATGAGACACCCCATCCAGTAAAAGGAAGTCAACATCCTCCAGTATATACAGTAGGTCAGCCTAGTTAGGAAGTACAGTTTTATTTAGTTTCTGTTAATTAATTTTAGTAGGTTTTTTGGTGTTTACCCCCACTTTGTAATTTATTACAACATGCAACGTTTATATGCATTATTACCATTTTTGTGGGTCTGCAGAAATACCTTCTTCATGTAAAATACATACATTATGTAGTATATAAAACAAAAAGTGCTGCATTTTTCCTGTAATAAACCGTAATGAAGCCTTTGAAAATGATTTTCAACTTAAACCACAATGTCTCGCTAGGTGACCCCAAGCAAGTTGCTTAAACTGGCTGTGCTCCAACTTTTAAAATAAAAATATATAATCAATCATACTATCGTTATGTAAAATGTTGGTCACAATGGCAAGGCACTTTATAATGAAGGTGGTTTGCCTCTTTTTTGTTACATTTTGCATTTCATAATGATCCTTTGCTTCATCTGCTGTTCATTTCGCTGGATGGATTTTCAAAGTAGCTATCTGTGGAAAATGTAATCCCTTCAGTAAAAATGGGAATTTACACACAGCAATAACGTTATAATGAAACTCTGGATACCTCTGAGGTGATTTTACTTGGTAAATACCTTGTAAGAGATTAGGTCACTATGCCATTTTGTTCACTTGTTAGGTAAAACTAAACGAGGCTACAATTGCAATTTGAATCAATTGCCATCTCAGCAGAATACATCTCCACATCTTCCATTTGTTATTGTCGACCTTTGAATACATAAGGTGAAATGGTAATTAACTGCCACAGCTGTTCACCTTTTCTTTTTATTGCCAGACTCCGGAGTCAGAAAGACTGTGGTGGACCTTTTTGTTTACTATGATGACTGCAATAAAGAATGTGCACGTATATTGTGGTATGATCAATAACTGGCTTCAAAAGTTTGAACTTTATGTGAGTGAGGCAATCAAATTCTCCAAAGAGAAGTTGATTATCTGATAGCAGTGCACATTACTTCAGTAATTATACAAGAATGTGAGCTGAAAAGGGAAGTTTTATGATTTCTAGTTGTTTTGGACTAGTTTTCGAGTTTCAGAACATTTTTGTTTTCTCTGGTTTTTGAAATATATTTTTCTTTATTGTTTATATTTTTGTGTCTCATTGTCATTAATGCTTTTTTGCTGTGTGGCACACTTTTTTGTTTTTCAGCAGGGCCTTTGTAAAGGCGTCATTTGATGATGCGTCTAATACCAGGTTGTTGTAGTTATGTATTCTCAGCACTTTATCTAATAAGATTCTTTGAAAGTCTAATTAGGTATGGTTTGTTTAAGAATTATAGGTTCACGATTCAGGACCTCAGTTTCTGGTCTTGCTCAATTATAAAAGTTTACTGAATTTATCCCCCCAGGATTATGTTATGGTTCGCTTACGTGTCAACTGATGACATAAGATTTTTATGACTTTCAGTAATCTCATGTTGAAAATCTAAATATAAAATATTCTTCATGAAAGAAATGATAAAGTACAGTTTTGTTTAAGGATTACAGGTTAATGATTCAGCTCTCCTGACTGTGATATGTGGATTAATTTAATTATGTAACATTCACCCAATTGATTAACCACTTCTTGTCTTATGGTTTTGATTTCTGTTCTGTATTCAAACCTCCCCCATCTGTGTTTGCTTAAAACACCCACCATTCACAGGCAGCACAGTGGCAAAGTGCTAAACTCTGCTACTACACAGCTTCAGGAGACCGAGTTCTAATCCTGGTGCAGTTTCTGTCCATATGAAATCTTGGCTTTTTCTGCAGTTACCCCAGTTTTGCTTCTGCATTGCCAAAACGTGTCTAGTGGGTTGAGTGATAACTATAAATTTGTGTGTGCCTTCTTGTGGACTTGCACCTCTATGAACAGGGCCATCTTAATAGCATCATAGGCCCCCAGGCAAAGTAGTGCATTGGGGCCCCTGTTTTGATAGCAAAACAGAATCATACATAGGCATCAAGAACATCATGGGCCCCTATACTCCTGGGGCCCCGGCTAGTGCCCATTGTGCCCATAAGTTAAGACAGGCCTGAAGGGTTTATTTCCTGCCTTGTGCCTGATGCTGCTAGAAATAAAATGTAGCTCATCTTGACCCTTAATTGTATTAGATGGCTTGATAATGGATCAATGAAAGAGTTAGAAATATGTATATTAAAATGTTCTATCAATTCCCCATATGTAATAAAATAATAATTAATAATATGTCTTTGATATGAACTAGAGGGTGAAAGACCATTAAATCTCGGCTAGTCGAAAAGAAGAGCAAACTTATTCTCATGTCTCATCCAAGGTTCCTCTCTTGGCTGGGCTTCAAATTTATGTTTTATGTCTCTTTTGTTAATTTTTTATGCTTTGATTTATATTGTTTATGTGCATTTCTGCTTTGTAACTTGTTTACACTGATTTAATTAGTGTTTTAGGCAATTCCGTTGCTTCTTCTGCTCTACAGAGCTTCTTTGTAACTGTTGTACATTTTGAGAGTAGTTTTTTATTCTATAAAGATTTCATGCTTGCCCTTCTTACTAGCTGGAGTTTGACAGTGATACCCCCTCTACTGGGAATTTTTGGAAGTGCTTTTGAAACTTATTGGTATTTATACGCTTTGGGACACCTACTTTATGACGCATAGAAACTTTAAAAATAAAAATATTTATTATACATAAAAATAACAATAAAATGACCTCCAAGGAGCACAAAAGACACAGGACGCAAAGACTTCGAAAGACATAACCCAAATAGCAATCACAGTCCCAATACAATACAAAATCCAAGAGGCAAAGTCATTGAGCATAGACCTTAAGCATGGGAAAGGTGCTATATAAATAAAATGTATTAGTATTATTATTATAAACAGAGCAATAGATCACAAAAATCAAGAGTATCACAAAAGCACAGAATAACACTAGAGAACCTCACCACACCACAAACGAATTCAATGAACCGCAAGGGACTGTGGGTTTTCCTCTGCCTTTATATGACTCGGGGCAGTCCCTTGTGTTGATGGGCAGTTGGCCTGAGCTCTTGGGGGACCACCCACAATTAAAATAAAATGACAAGTTACATAAGTACTAAATATCCAATAATGTTAACATAAACAAAAGAATTAAAAATAAACAAAAAGGACATTAAAACAGCATTTGAACCCTGCCTGAAATATACCAGTCTTCTGGCATTGTGCAGTTTTATTTGTAAGCTTTTATATATTATTGTTTGCATTTAATTAAGAAATTAAAAATGTAATATCTTAATATCCATTGATTAATGATTTGCATTATTATAACTACTTATGGTTATCTCAGTTAAGACATTTAAAGGCAAAATTTAAGCTGCCATGTTGAGCTTCAACTTGTAAAAATTTTTAAGCATAAATTAAATATTGAATTTTCAAACAAAAATTTGAAATGTCTTTTGTGCTTTTTAAAGGCAGCTAGAGCGGTACTTTACTCCTTTAATAAAAATGTAGAATTTTTTTAATACTGAAAAAGCTGGGCTGAATAGTTGTTGTATGATGATATTAACAGACATGTTCATTTGTGCATCAAGTTCTTTGCAAAGAGACACAAGAGACAATTTTTACTCTTCTCCTAAAGCATGTCAGAAAAGGTCAGGCCTGAAATGAGATGAAATAATGAAGAGAAATGTGGAACTATGATATTAATGATGTTTCTTGCCAATAAAAAAACAGAACAAAATAGGCAACCATTGTTTTGTTTGCCTAAAATTAAAACAAAATTGTGGCTATACAAACACAAAGGGAGTCAAAATCTATTCCAACAACATTATGCACAAGGTAAGAACCAGTGCAGGACAAGACTCCAGTCTATCAAAGAACACACTAATTTACACTTCACCAAATTCAAATTAATAGCAGACACAAAATGTACAAAAGGTTAAAATGTGCAAAATCTATACAATGACAACATTTTAGTCCAGGACTATTGAGCAGTCATGCAGAAGCTAATCACTACAAAGCCATATTGTCCTTTTATTGCCATAGAAGGACAATATGTTTGACTTTCAATTATCGTAATAATTTTAAAATATTGTGTATGCTGCAGAATTTCCTTGCCATGCTCTGATTCATACTTCTATCAAGTCCACAAGGGCCAAGAATTAGAAATGTGTTATTAACATTATTTTTTCAGTTTTAGATTAATGATTATGGTGGCGCAGTGCTACTTAGTTCATATTGCACCCTGGTCTCTGTCTGTGGCACTTGAATGCTCTTCTCATGTCAGCAGAGGTTTTCTCTGGATACTGTAATTGGATTTATTATTATAAATTAGCACAGTGTGAGTAGTGTGGGCATGTGCACTTCTGCCCCCTGATGGAATGGCACCTTAACTAGGAATGGCTTTTGCTTTGTGTCCGGAACCGTAATGATAAAATCAGGCTCCTTTTGATCTTGGGAAAATGAATGAATGTATGAATGAATGAATGAATGAATGAACGAATGAATGATCAGGAGCATAAGATAACATGCTCATATCGAATTAATCCAGTTCAGGATAGGAGAATGGCTAAAACCTAATCTGTCAGCACTTGGCACAAGGTAAAACAAGCCCTGCATGGACAGCATGCCAGTCTATCACGGACTGGCTACTATAATACAATTGCGTGCCATAATTGATAAAAATGTTCACTTGTGCTAATAAGAAAAGTAAAAGGTCACGTTTATTTCAACAACCTTAAAAACATCAGTTCTGAAGGGCATATTGGCGCTCACTGTAAACCGCAAATGTATATTTTTTTTCAAAATATCAAACCAGATTTATTGCATTCCTCATTGTTCCTTTTACACTCAATGAACAAAATGATCAGGAACATGTGTACACCTACTTATCCATGCAATTAGCTAATCAGCCAATCAAGTGGCAGCCGCACAATGCATAAAAATCTTGCAGATACAGGTTAGTTGCTTAAGCATCAAATACCAGAATGGGGAAAGAAAATGTGATCTAAGTGATTTTGACTGTGGTATGATTGTTGGTGCCAGACAGGCTGTTTTGAGTTTTTCTGTCTCTGCTGATCTTCTGAGATTCTCACTTATAACAGTCTCTACAGTTTACTCAGAATGGTGCAATAAACAAAAAAAAAACATCCAGTGAGCAACAACTCAGTGGACAGAAACACCTTGTTGATGAAGAAGTTCAGAGGAGAATGGCCATAGTGATCTAAGCTGACAGAAAGGCTACGGTAACTCAAATAACCATTCGACAACTGTGGTGGGCAGAAAAGCATCTCAGAATGCACAACACATTAAGCCCTGATTGCAGATGGGTTACAACAACAGAAGACCACATTGAGTTCCACTCCTGTCAGCCAAGAACAGAAACCTGAGGCAGCACTGGGCACAGGCTCAACAAAACTTGACCATTTAAGACTGGAAAAAGGCAACCTTGCCAAGGTTTGGTATGGTCAAAATTTGGTGCCTACAGCATGAATCCATGCAACTAACGTGCCTTGAGTCAACAGTCCAGGCTGGTGGTGGTGGTATAATGGTGTGCAAAATATTTTCTTGGAATATGTTAGGCTTGTTAATACCAACTAATCATCGCTTTAATGCCACAGCCTATTTGAGTATTTTTGCTGACCATATACATCCATTAATGGACACAATTTACCCATTTTTACAAAATGATAATGCACTATTTCATCAACCAAAAGTAATTTCAAACTGGATTCATGAGCATGACAATAATGGCAGTGTTCTTTTATAGCCGTCTCTGTTGCCAAGAGGTTGGGAGAGGTGCAGCATGAATATGCAGCTGACAAATCTGCTGAGATGCAATCATGTCAGTATAGATCAGTATCTCAAAGGAAAGTTGACAAAACCTTGCAGAATCTGCTGTAGTATATTGTTCCTAATAATTTGCAGAGTGAGTGTATATGTCTTGTGTATTCATGTTTTGTCCTAAACCATTTGTAACGAGAGTTACAGACAAACCTGCCATTTTAGTCCAACATAAATCACACTATAAAAGGAGAACTATTTAAAAATTCTGTATATGTTGATAAGCGTTTAAAATACTGTTGTGTATTGTGCTTTCCTAATCCATTTGTGGGTTGCAGATCCTAAAGTATATCCCGGTAGGGACCAATGCCAGAAGGGTCAGGCAAGTACCTGGCAAAAAACTCTTTGATGACAAGTGCAGGATGTTCAAATTCTAAACAAACAGTGACCACCAGGATGGAACAGGTCTTTGGTTTGTGCTCACAATGTAATAGAAAAAATTGATATTAAAATATATAGACTGAAAGGATGTGTTTAAATGGGACAGGGAATATGCAATGTTATCTGGTCTCATTTACACTTGAATTGTATTAACGCATGGACACCAAAGAGATTAAAATCAAGCACTGCTTTTTGTTTTTTAATTTCTTCATGGATGATAATGGTAATTTTATGAGAATTAAATCAAAGAGTACC
Organism: Erpetoichthys calabaricus; assembly: GCF_900747795.2. Lineage (NCBI taxonomy): Eukaryota > Metazoa > Chordata > Cladistia > Polypteriformes > Polypteridae > Erpetoichthys > Erpetoichthys calabaricus. The sequence continues at coordinate 295,220,828 of NC_041394.2, forward strand.
CAGCCTTAATTTGCCCCCTGTAGTTTTCCAGGGTAGATTGTTCCTTGCGGGTGGCTGGAAGTCTCCTGGGGTGATGCCTTTTTGTTCTAACCAAGTGAATTGTGATCCATATTAACACATTTCTCTTATATAGTCATTAACACTGGCTGTAAGGTAAATGACCTGTGACAATCAAGCCTTTTTCCATACCATTTCTTCTATAATAATCTCTACAGATAATTTCCAAAGCATTATTGAACTGTGAAATTGAATGTATACTGTTTGGAAATGCCTTATTAATGAAGCAGTACATATCATTTCTACTTCTGCTATAGTAGTACCTTTCTGCATATATTATCATATGTTTCTTGTACTGTCTTTACTTTGAGCCAAAACCATTGTTACTACTAGTAAACATTAGTTGCATTATATTTAAGAAATTGCATATGTATTACATATGAAGAAAAAGGGAAGAAGGTGCAGTGTATTCAGGAGTAAGAAAACAACCGCTGGTCACCATGACTTATCTAGTAATGGGCACACACCAAACATTATTTAAGTACTGCATGGAAGTTATTAAATGATTTTTCCCTGGGTGCTATGGTATTGTAATCGGTTGTGCTCCTCTCTCAAGGCCTCATAAGCCTCTGTTAGATGCAATTTCTCTGCAACCTGCATGTTCTACCCAAATGCACTTGAGATTCCTTCTTGAACATTATTGTTTCCTTCAAAGTCCCAAAGAAGTTGGCAGTGAGTCAGTGTCAGTGTCAGTGTGTAGCTGAATGTGTTTGATACTAAAATATCAGACTTCGGACAATAGATGGAGGACGATTATTAGGAAGGCAGAAGGACATTTATTCTGATGTAATCAGTTTAATAAAGCAAAGGCCTACACTTTACAGTATATTAAATACTAGCAAAATACCCGCGCTTCACAGCGGCGAAGTACTGCTTTAAAATTTTTATTAAGAAGAAAAGTAAACCTTTTTAAACTGAGGGAAAATATACCAATAATTATTTGTTAAGGATCTCTTTGTATACCACGTTGCCAGTTCAGCCCTCCGGTTGTAATATGACCAAGCTGTGCACTGAGCTTACTCTTGAGCATGCAACGTATAGTTGGCCATGTGAAAAGCAATCTTGCCTCAAATCAATGCCAACCTTTTGTAGGGTCTGTCTGTTATTAATTGTCATTGCGAAGCAGAGCCTTACTGGAAATTGGAGGAGTTTGAATTGTTTCATGGATAACTTCTCATCCAGCTTTTGAGAGTTTAAGCGTTCATAAACATCAAAGTGTCCACTACTCAAATCGTCACCTGTGAATCTAAGATGTTTAAGAGGCATTGACGGTTGTCCAAAGGTGTAAAATATTTGGCCATTTCGGTACACTTGAAGCGACAACTGAACAATTCAGCGGCAGCCATCAACTCACATGCAGAACCATAGGTGAAGGGCTTAAGCATTTCGCTCTTATAGTGCTCCTGTGTAGTATAATTATCTCCTGTACCATCATCAGTCCACACCTTGAACCAGTCGCAGTCATTCAATACATAAGACACAATGATCCTCCGGATATCAAGAGTGAGCCTGATATGGCCGTGCAATATGTAACACAGAGAATGGAAAAGGCAGTCGCCATCTTCGGGCATGGAAACCACTTGGTAAGTGACAGTTCTTTGATCGATGATGATCACCCCGATAGACATGTTAATGGGGGTACGGTTGGAACAATAAAGGAAATGGGTACCTGAACAATGTAAACTAAGTCTAAAGTACCTACACAATAACTATAATCGTAATAAACGAACAATAAAACAGTGGAGAAGCCGTGGATTAAATAAAAAGGCCGCAGTTATCAGCAGGGAGACATGAATGCCGTGGCGAAGCAAGGAAGCGAATGAAGAGACCGGAGCGACGGACAGCCTTATATAGGCAGGCAGCCAACTACGTGGGAGGCGTGGGGATGGGGGACCCAACGCCGCCTCACATGGCGACCGAGCTGCAGGCTATGGACGTATATATGTACGTAAGTAGGACCAAATTTCTTGAAGATGGGCCCATAAGTAACAAAGACTGTTGGAAAGTTCAATATGGCGGCCGACAGTGTCGTTATACCACCGAAATGAGTACGTACATCGGTTTCGGTTAGCGCAGGGAAGCCGCCTACCAAATTTCGTGAAGATGGGGCCATAAATAAGAAAGTTTAACATGGCGGACGTTGTCGACCGTTATGACTGGTACGCGTAGAATTTCGAAATGAAACCTGCTTAACTTTTGTAAGTAAGCTGTAAGGAATGATCCTGCCAAATTTCAGCCTTCTACCTACACGGGAAGTTGGAGAATTAGTGATGAATGAGTCAGTCAGTGAGTCAGTGAAGGCTTTGCCTTTTTTTAGTATAGATGAACCTGGAGGTTGTGGAAGGTAGCTTTCTTTAGTATTGATAACAGTCATCTAGAACAACTGGCAATTAAGAATTCTTAAGCAGATTAGTGCTGCACACAACCTCTGATTCTGTGGCATTCCCATGTACATTGTACTGCAAAACCTCTAACTTGCTTTTGTACAATATTTTAAATCTGCTCTGTTAAGTCAGCTACTGACAGCATTAAGAAAACCTTATGAGATCTGGCAGCTCAGTGACTTTTGTGTTAAGTTGTATGTGTTATTCTGCAGAACTGCGAAAAATGAACTCTCTAGGTTTTAACTAAGATTAGTATAAAATGGGATAAATCTGTTATCATTTTACAGTATAGCTTACTCTAAATATGTTCAACTGTAACATAGAAAGGGATGAAGAATGACCTAAAGGACAATTCTAACAGTAACTGTTGTGACAATGATAGAGGGTGTAGCAGCCACTCAACCCGACATAGACAGACACAAGAAGCACACTGACAAAGCTCTTGCTTTTTATTTTCAGTTCTTGCCTTTTAAGCTCCCCACACAGAGCACCTATCAGATACAACAACTCAGTCCTTTTACTTTCCTTTAACTTTCCGTCTTGTCTCCTGCCGCTTCCACTCCCCTCTCGCAAGCTCTGTCCTCTACCTCCCGACTCCGGCTCCCCAAATGGAGTAGAGGCGGCCCCTTTTATAATACACCTGGATGTGCTCCAGTTGCTCCCTGATGACCTTCTTGCAGCACTTCCTGGTGTGGCGGAAGTGCTGCATACCATGGCTTCTGAACCATCCAGGCGTCCCCTGGTAGTGGCCATGGGTCTCCACAAGGTTGAGCTTCCCAGCTCCGTGGTTCCCATGCAATCCCGGAAGGCTGCCCCCTTGCATCCCAGAGTAGGAATTGCCCCTCTCCTGGTCTCCTGCTTCTGCAGGCCTCCCAGTGGGGCAAGGTCCTTGGCCGTCTATCACACTGTCTAATTAATATATTTTGTTAAAGGTAGTTCAAAATATAATCTTCACTTTGTCAGCTTTATTGATTGATTGAAAGCCTTTATTGTCATTGTAAAATAATTACAATGAAATTATGAGAGCCTCTCCGACTGCGTGCAAAAAGAAAAATCACCATTACTTTTCGTGAAACACAACCAATGCTACAACATATAATAAAAACAACGAAAAAAGTAACATTATATGTAAAAATACAGTTAAAAAGAAATGAGATAAAAATAACAATGGAACCAGTAGTAATACAGTAAAATAATACCATTCCACTGAGGAGTAGCTGCATGAGAACAGAAGCAGTATGTATGAGTCTATTTCACAGCAGTGACTAAAAAAATACCTTATTTAAACTGCCTTAATTTGCTTATTTTTGTTAAATATATTTATGGCCATTGGAAAGAAACTGTTTCTGAATCTATCAATTCGTACTTTTAAATATCTATAATGCTGAACAGAGGGCAACAGTTCAAACAGGTGGTGACCAGGGTGTGTGTTTGTGGCTCTGGTGAGATAGCAAGAATGGGTAATGCCTTCCAGGGAGGGCAGACAACAACCTGTGACTTTTTTGTGCTGTTTTTCTTGCTCTGTGGACTGCCTTCTTGTCTGTTGCTGTGCATCCGGTGTACCATACTCTGATACAGTATGCCAGGAATTTATCTGAAAACTCCATAGGCAGTCAGTATACAATTGCAATGGCATTGCCCCTTTGCTCTGCTGTGGCACACCAGGTCCTACCAAGACCAAGAGAATGGGACTGTACATTCTTATAAGGATTCCACCATCATCATTTAATAATATGATGTTTGTAATTTTCTTGTAGAATGCTGGTGCTATCATTAAAAAAATTATAAACATTGGTGACAATGACTGGGTGTTTCACAATAACAGGGAATTTAGGCAAGTAAAGTTAGTAGTGGTAGGCTGGTATATCGTGTTAGCCATGATGGACGCAATGAGATGTCAAGCAAAATGACACCTTTTATTGGATAACTGAACAGATTACAATATCCAATCCTGCTGCTTGCTGCTTTTGCTGATCGATACATTTACAAAACAAAAGACGCTGATGGAGAGGTGCAAACAGATTTAAAGTGGACCAAGATTATGAGTTTTTTCATAGGCTTTTGTTATTCTAGTGTTAACTGGGTGATATACTATATAAAGTTAGCTTAGTCAGCCCTGTGTTCTTGTATTGTGTGTTTGTCTCCAGGTTTCATTGTATGAGCTTCACCAAGTCATGCCACTCATAATATTATGGCAATATAGTCAAGTGAAGTAAATTACCTGAAAGCTCTGTGTAGAGTGTCTATGTTTTGCTTGTGGTTTCCTTCTGTCATCCAATGATATGCTACTGGATATATTAGACTGTAATTTGTTCTGTTTCAAATGAAAATCTGGCTATTTTTACGTGTGCCTTTCTGTCCAGCATAAGGTTTTGCCAGAATAGATTGCAGAAGTAGAATAAGCAGGCTTAAAAAGGATCAATATTATTAAGAGTACAATGTTTAAAAAACTCTCAAGTTTTTCTGTCCAGTTAAATAAAAGCATAAACTGATATATGCATTGCTGTTGAGTGTGGATATATTTCTTTAAAAGAATGTAAAGGAGATAATTCATTAGAAGTTATTTCGAGGGATGCCTTAAATAAACTCACTCTGTGCATTGGGCCATTATGTTTTCCTGCATAAATGATGATGACACCAGCTGCACCGGTGAAGGTTTACAGGCTCCTGATTACAACAACCATTTCAGATGTAAGTCTGTGAAAATAATCAAACAATTAAATTAGTATTTTAATTAAGGAAACCATTCAGCCATTAAGATCTAAAATGGATTAAAGTCAATGTGCATGGTCTGTCACTATGAAAAGTGAGAACTACTGGCCTGTTACACTTTGCATAGTGAATGCATATTAAAAGCTGTGTTGAGGTAAACTAACTAAATATGTTGCAGATTAACAATGTCCAAATAAAAATCAAAAGGTGAAATATGGCTAATGCTTTAATAACTTCAATGACAAAAAAGTTGTGCATATTAAATAAACAGAAATAGCAGCACAACATGACACATTTAAATTTGCTTGAAAATTAAATGAATATTTAGTAACAGAGAAATGAAATACCATATAAAGCACTTGAGCTGTTGGTCACATGGGAATTTCTCACTTTTAATTTTTCCTTTTAGTAGCACAGTACTGAAGATTCAACAGTTACCTCTAAATGCATGTCAGCATGACATAGATGTAACAGGCAATCTGCTTTCAGACATTAAATGACCTATAGTTGTTTTTCTTTATACATTCAGTATGAATATAAAAATGTATCTTTCTTATTCTTTATGGATGATAGTTTTGTGTAAATCTATATTTTCACTGTACAGTATATATAAATTATATTTAAAATATAATTTGTCCTCCCAGATTTACAGCATTTCATTATAAATGTCTTTATCACATATGCATAAGCAGAATGGCACCTTAAAAATCTAATTATGTATAAAGGAGATTGTATCAGAGACTAATCTAGTGTTTCATAAAACATAATATACTATGCCTTTTGCTTTCAGGTTTTTTACATTAATCTCACAAATCAGTATTTATTCCTCAGGTCACGCCGCTACGCTTTTCACAGACAGATGACTTCTTCGTGAACCAGTCAGTGCCTGGTCAAATGATATCAGTGTTCTGGAAGGAGGCCAGAAAAATGTTAATGAAAACAGGCGTTAGCATAGCTCATCATTTCTTATTCAATTATCATATCCAAAAGGTCACTGAATCAACATTTGAAGGTCCCCAAAGTACTGCTAACCGCTACATTACTTGGTAATGTACTCCATGTTTGTGAACAGCTCTCTATCTATGAAGATTCTTTCTTATATTTATGTAAAATTTATTTTTAACCAGCTTCCAACAATACCTCTGAGTTTTTGTTGAAGAATCGTTTAAAAGTAAGATCTGGCATCTTCCCTTCCAATTCCTTCAGAATTCTGAGCACTTTTATGATGTAACCTCCCAAGCTTTGTTTGCTTAAACTGAAAAGTCTCTTCTTTTAACTTGCATGAAATCTACTGTAGAAGCTCTACTCCTCACTTTCAGGTTGCACCCTTAGCTCCTCCATTTGTTTCTATTTTTGGCCCTTTCTGTCTGTAACTGGTTCTATGTACTGGTATTTAAACTCCAGTCACTTAATGGGGGTGGGGGGGTGGGGGGGGGTTTGCAATGGAAATTAATATGGGAGGCTAACTAGAGGTGTTCATTGTTTATCTTACCCTATTGAAAGTCTCTACTTAAATGCTCCCAAGCTTCATATTTCTTCAATTTAGTGTTTTGGCTTTTTAAATGATTACTTGTTTTTGGATATTGCTTATTTTTTTTCTCTCTATTTTGATAACTCTGTTTTATATTTCAGTCAGTTGCCTTCTGCTTTGATCGCTGACTATTTTTGACTCGCCTTTTTAGATTATGGACTTTAATAAAACAACACATCTTGCTCTTTACCAACTTGCCGTGGCTTCTTTCCCGCCTGTTCCTCCCACTCTTCAGTCTATAAATGGCACATGCTGTCTGTCAACACTGACAGGGCCTTTCCTTGCTCACCATTCTCCTGACACATCATTATAATCTGAGAGATCATAAATGAAGGGTTGCACTACAAAAGCAACTGCCTCTTTCTTGTAATATGAAGATAAAAAAAACTGAACATGTTAAGTCTGTTGTGGCCACACAAGTGCATTACAAGCCTAAAATATAATCTCTCTTCACTTGTGCTCCCCACAACATGGGCACCATATGACACAACAACCTGTTTACTGACTTAAATGCTAAAATACACTAAGTATTTAAGAGACAAGTCTACTAGGACTCGTAGATCTTTTTCATAATATGTGTTTTCTAGCGCAAGACACCTCCACTGTGTAGTTCTATTAAATGTTTTTACTAAGATGTATATCTCTGAGGCCCACGTAAAACTTTTTTTCTTACATTAAAGTTCATTTGTCATGTATCTAATTATATCTGAAGTTTTCCGAGGTCAATTTGCATTGATTTTGCATATTTTAGGTATGTGCATATTTATCACATTTATTCTCATCTGCAAGTTTAACTAACTTCCTGCTCTTTATATAAATTATACAGTGTGGCCTGTAGGGAGGCATCTCACACTCCAAATCCCAGATAAAACTGACCACAACACACAAGTCCTGGGTTCAAAATGTGATTTTTCATTTAAAGGAATACCCTTTGACAGGATTTTTCTTCAAACCAGCACAAGGACAAGCACAAATCATTATACTTTTCCTTCTTCAGCCATTCTCATACAGGCTTTGTCCTTCACCTCTCCTGGCTCAACCGGGTGAGTGAAGGTCTCCTTTTCAATCTGGACCTTTCACACATCAGTGCTGTAGCCTGGAAGCACTTCCAGGTCAGACAGAATTTCCACCTGACAGGGGAGTTGCCCCCTAGCAGCTTAATCTAGTGGCCCCAGGGAACTCAATAGGGGTCCAAACAGAACTTCAAACTGTCACCCAGCATGCTGGATAAACAAATGGCCCTCTGTCCTTCTGTTATACCAACTCACTGACCAGGAAATGAAACAGAAACCATCCACCCATGCCATGAGTGTTGGCGGAAGCCCATATGGAGCCTCAAAAAACCCATGTGCTAGATATATTTGTAAATATGAACTTTCCAAGTTATGTTATTGTGATTTCAGACTCTCCAAAATCAATACTTGCCTAGTGTTACATGCTACCAGGATAGGGATCAGGTCCAAGCATCTAAATGAAGGAAAAATTAGGATAAGAAAATGTACTATAGATGAGGGACTGTAATATATGCACAATAACATAAAAGTGACAAAATGGAACAATCAATTTCATTTCAATTTTCATATCTCAAGGATAATCAGCCTAAATTGTGCAAGAATAATCTAAATATATGCTTACAAAAAATCACAATAGTAAACATCATAATGCATTTAAAATTAAAGCACCCTCTTTAGAAATACTTTCTTTTCTTTTATGGTAGCTAAATGGTGCATTCATATTACCCATTGTTCTCAAGCAGCTGCTTAGCTAGACATGATGAAGCAATTCTAATCTTCTTGGAACTGAAAGATTTGAAAAAAAAATCCTTTTGTACCCCAGAATTACTAAGATCACCTAGATGCATTCACTCCAAAGCATTACATGAGATATTTCTTAGCACTGAATATACAGTACTTTTTCCATCATTAATTTCATTAAAGTGTATTTTCTCAACTTTTAAACAAGCACAGAGACCTATTCTCAAAAAAAGAGCAATTTTGACAACTGGAATCTAACTGCGTGACAATACACATAATTAGACACAGAAATGATTATTTCTTTTATCTTCTTCTTCCAAAACCTGGCTGTCATTTCTAATCATGCTTTTCTTGACTGGGAAATTTAAGTAAACTGGACTTGAGGAGAATGTAAGTGACAGATAAGCAACATTATCACTCAGCAGCCCATATAATGGCATTAAATGACATATAGGATAGTTCATTCTGACACCCTTCACTAACATGTGTACATGGCCAGAGACAGTCTGAAAGAATAAAAAAAAAATAAAATTAGTTGGACACTGACAAAATAGTTTACAACAAACCTGACCTGAGCATAATTTGTAGATAGGAATTTACAAAATTTCAATCATCGATATACAGTATTTATATTTATATACTTCATATATATTGTTCAAAAGAATTAAAGGAAAACTTTTTAATCAGAGTATAGCATCAGATCAGTAAAACGTTTGGGCTATTGATCTGGTCAGTTAAGTAGCAAAGGGGGTTGTTAATCAGTTTCAGCTGCTTTGGTGTTAATGAAATTAACAACAGGTGCACTAGAGGGGCAACAATGCCACGACCCCCAAAACAGGAATGGTTTAACAGGTGGCCACTGACAATTTTCCCTCTTCATCTTTCCTGGCTGTTTTTTCACTAGTTTTGCATTTGGCTACGGTCAGTGTCACAGCTGATAGCATGAGGTGATACCTGGACCCTACAGAGGTTTTACAGGTAGTCCAAGTTCTCCAGGATGGCACATCAATACGTGCCATTGCCAGAAGGTTTGCTGTGTCTCCCAGCACAGTCTTAAGGGCATGGAGGAGATTCCAGGAGACAGGAAGTTACTCTAGGAGAGCTGAACAGGGCCATAGAAGGTCCTTAACCCATCAGCAGGACTGGTATCTGCTCCTTTGGGCAAGGAGGAACAGGATGAGCACTGCCAGAGCCCTACAAAATGACCTCTGTGAATGTCTCTGACCAAACAATCAGAAACAGACTTCATGAGGGTGGCCTCTAGGGGGGCCCTGTGCTCACTGCCCGGCACCGTGGAGCTCGATTGGCATTTGCCATAGAATACCAGAATTGGCAGGTCCACCACTGGCGCCCTGTGCTTTTCACAGATGAGAGCTGTGCTTTTCATGTGAGAGACATGAAAGAATATGGAGAAGCCGTGGAGAATGTTATGCTGCCTGTAACATCGTTCAGTGTGGCCAGTTTAGTGGTGGGTCAGTGATGGTCTGGGGAGGCATATCCATGGAGGGATGCACAGAACTCTACAGGCTCGACAACGGCACCTTAACTGCGATTAGGTATATAGATGAAATCCTTGGACCCATTGTCAGACCCTATGCTGGTGCAGTGGGTCCTCGGTTCCTCCTGGTGCACGACAATGCACAGCCTCATGTGATGAGAGTATACATGCAGTTCATGGAGGATGAAGGAATTGATACCATTGACTGGCCACCACGCTCACCTGACCTAAATCCAACAGAACTCCTCTGGGACATTATGTTTTGGTCCATCCGATGCTGGCAGGTTACACTTCAGACTGTCCTGGAGTTCAGTGGTGCCCTGGTCCAGATCTGGGAGGAGATCCCCCAGGACACCATCCATCGTCTTATTAGGAACATGCCCCCCCGACGTTGTCAGATATGCATACAAGCACATGGGGGCCATACAAACTACTGAGTATGATTTTGAGTTGCTGCAATGAAATTTCAGCAAAATGGACTAGCCTACTACATCATTTTTTCACTTTGATTTTCAGAGTGTCTTTGAATTCAGCCATCTGTAGGTTGATAATTTTCATTTCCATCAAATGATGTGGCATCCTTTCGTTCCTAACATATTACCCAGTCCATATCAGTATAGATATCCAGCAGGATTGTTTTTCCCATTGAGATCTGATGTGTTTTGAAAGTATTCCTTTAATTTTTTGAGCAGTTTACACATAAAGTATGTATAGATAGATAGATAGATAGATAGATAGATAGATAGATAGATAGATAGATAGATAGATAGATATGCACACTATATATTTATGTACAGTATGTATTAGATTTCCTAATTCAGACAGGTAAATTTCTGCACAGTATGATGTGAACAGTATATGAATTTATAGTACATTAGGGATGGATAATTCTTTATCTATTCCAATTATACTAATGCTGTAGCAGGCAAATGCAGACAACTGCTATATATATTGTTACATTCTTTTAGGATCTTGGATCTGTTCTTTTGTTTTTGATCAGGTGTAATTAACTCACAACAGTGGAGTTCCCTGTCTCCCTGAAGAGTTCCTGATTCACTTACCATAGATAAAACCTTCCCTGAAGTGTTTATACAACACCAAAACTTCTCCATGCTTCTGTAAGCACTCACAGAGGCAAAGTTCTAAACCTTTCTGACCTAAAGCACAGTATGTTTTCTATACGCTCATTTTAGTATTCACTCTTGGCAATACTCACTATTGCATAATACTCCACAATAATCAGGATGGAGCAAAGACAGACAAGAACCCATGTATCTGTTTAACACTAAAGCAGTATAATATATGCACACTTTTGCTGAATTGACTATAGCACTTTTCTTTTTCTTTACTATAAATCGCTGTTATACTGTATATTAGAAAACATTACTAAATGCATATTTCACAAAGAATTTAAGAATTTGCTTATATTAATAAAAGGATATACACTAAATAGTGGAGGAACAGACACCCAGCATGGCCCAGTGGCATTTCCTTGTCTTTCTATGTATGTTCTGGCTCTGGGTTAAGAGTCTTACACTCTTGGATGCTGTAGAGAAGCAGTATTGGCACTCTCTGAATCTCTCTGCTGCAGCAAGTGTATCTGCACAGGCTCAGAAACATCAATAATCAAACATCAATAATCCATTATCTTTTCCTCCATTCTGTGATTTTACAATGTTCCCTTACAAATTTCTAGCTTGTTATCTTTCTATCTCAAAGCTGCTGTGCCTTGTTATCTGTTTATATCAAGGATGGGATGGATTCTTATTTTTTCTGACCAAGGATGGCATGGTGAACTTCCTCTTTATTACGTTCATCATGTAGTACTAGGGTGTTGTACTGCATTAGAATTATGAATGTAGTGAAAAGTCAAGCAAAAAGGGATGGCTAGAAGGGCATGCTTTTGGGGTAGTAAACAGAAGTGAGGTCATCTCTGGGTGTCAGAAGTGAGGTCAGTACTGGAGTCTGGAGTAAGGGTATCAGGAGGACTTTTCTGTTGAGTGTCTGCTGAGGAAGGAGAAGCGGCATTAGTGCTTATCGTCAACCCCCGTTCCAGCTTATCATTTTCTTTAGTTAAGCCCATTGACTGCCTCCCAATGAGCACGTGTGTGACATCACGTAGGCCTATTTCAAAGGTGATTGTGATTTATAATGGGTAACTTGCTTCTGAAATGTGTGTATGCTAGGTTTTATAAATCAGATTTTTTTTTCACGTATGCTTTTTCCTTTTTTTTTGCTGTGCACATTTTTTCATGCTCAAATCCATACAAAGTTTCATAAATGAGGCCCCTGGTTCTTCCAGCCTTTTTAAGCGGTTTTAGCTCCTGTATATCTTATGCTATTTTAAGATTCATGCAAAGCAACAAGATCAGACAGCTTTGCTTGTTTCCACTGTACTGCAACATGACACCATGTTAAAGGACCAAGTGAATAAGAAGGACTATCAGCTTTGAGCTTTGTGACTTCAACTCTCTAGAGACCTTTTTCCTTTATCTCTTCATGGAACTTCCTCAGTGGATGCATGGAATAAGTTCCCTAGTACTATGGTAGACAGCAGTACTTTGAGGGCCTTCAAAACTTGAGTAAATGTTATTTTTATAGGAATGAGATGAGTAAGATTGTCAAACTTTGTTGGGCTGAAAGTAAATTTCTCATTAGAATTGTTGTAGTGTTTTAATGTTCGTAAAAGTCAAATTACTCAATGAGATGTAAAAGATCACAGCTTAACAGAAGGTGAAGGTGGCGCAGTGGTAGTGTTGCTGCTTTGCAGTAAGGAGACTGTGGAAGATTGTGGGTTCGCTTCCCGGTTCCTCCCTGTGTGGATAGCGCTTTGAGTACTGAGAAAAGCGCTATATAAATGTAATGAATTATTATTATTATTATTAAGGACTGACCATGTAATGAAAATTGTATGGTTTTTCGTCTTTTCACTTCTGGCCATTCATCCATGCTCAGACCTTTTTAATGAATAACAATATGACGAGCCACAGCCTACTCTGGCAATATTGGCAGTCCATCACAAGCCTGCATACTCTCTCACACAAGTCCAATTCATTGACATAACATTCACTTCTTTGGCATTTGAAATGAAAAACAGAGTAGCAAGAGAAAGGAAAAATTCACACAGACAGAGAGTGAACGTACAAACTCCTCGAAGACAATGAAAAACCTATAATTTAATCCCAGTCTTCTGGAATTGTGAGGCATAAAAAAAATTACTATTGCACCACTATGACACAAAGGGATACACAAGAGCAGGCAAGGCATACTTATGAGATTACATTACTCAGCTATCAGGACCTGGTAGAAAATAATTTAAAAAGGTTGAGCACAGTCATTTCTCATTTTGGCAGGCTAAGGCAAACGCTTGACTTTTTTTAATGTTATGGCATTTAACTTAGACGGCAACCATGGTGAGCAGGTGTGAAAGAGAAGACAAAGTTTATTAAAGTTAATCAATTTTTTGTTATTACTGTGAATGTGACTGGCATTCTCTTAAATGAATTTGGTTTGAGAAATAAAACGTCCACCAAAATACTGGCTATGCTGTTACTTGAAGTCTGGCACCACACTCACTGGATCTCTTGAGATCTTATACACCACACAATGTAACATCACACATGCCCAGAGCACATTTTGTGCAAGGCAGGAATCAGCTATAGACTGAGTGCCAATCCTTTGCAGGGCCAATTACACACTAATGCACCCAGAGGGGGCCATTTTTGGGTTGCCAATTAATCTCATGCGTAATGGGTAAGCTCCGCATGGACAATGCATGCAGAGGTGCTAGATACCTGATGCCACTTCATTACCATTATGACTGATTTGAACAGTTGCTTGCTATTGTCTAATTTATTGTATGTTTCAGAATTCTAAAAATAAAAAGTAATCCTAAAAAAAAGTAATCCATGCCTATACAGTACTTGCCAATAATAAAATGTCCTTCCTTTTTGGTTTGTTTATAATTAGATTTCACAAGGGTATATGTGGGTGGTCATGTGTGAACACCATGATTATAGCTGCTGCCTCACAGCTCCAAAATTCCACATACTTCTCATGTCTGAATAGATTTACTGGCAACTGTGACTTTCTTCTCTTAATAATATACTTGTTATACTTGGATATATAGCGATTCTATCTTTGCTTGGTGTTAATGAGTTGTGTGTTAGTGTGAATCTACCCGTTGATGGACTAGACCCTTGTAGTGGGTTGGTTTCTGACATATACTCAGTGTTGAAATATACACTCCAGTACCTTGTAAACATGTAGTTTGATTAAGTGGGTTTTTTAAATGAAAGTAAGTTTCAACAGCAATGGATAACTAAATACATGGCTTTCATCTCATACATTAAATTAAAGAGGAACCACATCCACGTGTTTGCAGTTTTGTTCTCACTTCTTATTTTTATTCTTTATGCATTGAATGTTGTATGTGTCTTCATGTAAGATTGACAAACTCTCTTATATGTATTAGATTGTCAGATGTTTACTTAAAACTGGACTTGGAGTTCTTTAACATAGACTTTTTGTCAGGTTATATTGGAATGGCCCCATTCATCAGGAAAACTCCAAGAAAATGCTACCAGAGAAGGGGCATGGGAGCCAGCATCTTGATTAGACTAAGATGGCAACCTAATTGGCCCCCACTACCCTGTAGACATTAAAAAAGGTTCCAGAGTCTGATATTGATCAGCTGAAGCTTTCCATGCACAGTGAAAAGACACTTGAGATGGGCTGTGCTTCTTGATTAAAGATTTTTTTTTTGGTATGATTGGAGAAGCATACACACCGTCAGGATTTGCTAGATAGATAGATAGATAGATAGATAGATAGATAGATAGATAGATAGATAGATAGATAGATAGATAGATAGATAGATAGATAGATAGATAGATAGATAGATAGATAGATAGATAGAACTTTATTTATCCCCAGGGGTAAATTTGACCTTTTACAGAAGCTCAATAAATACATAAATAAATTAAAGATAGAAAACTAAAAAAGAATATAAGCTTCTGACTTGGCAGTCACAGTCACAGTCAGCCATTATTTAGGCATATTGCTGTTGGTATAGAGGAGCCCCAGTATCGTTCCTTGACACACTTTTGCTGAATAATTCATTGGCTGAAGTGTGTAAGAGAGAGGATGCACAACATTGTTCACATTGTCACCCAGTTTTGAGTTAATTCAGTTCTTAATTCGGGTCCAGAGTGCTGAATTTAAGTGGGATTTGGTGTTCTGTATGACTATGTATGACCTTTCTAACTATCTAGGGAATTTTCAGTATTTGTTATTATGGCTGTTTATTTTTCCCCACAAGTTAAAACAGACCTGGCTCTCAAGAAAACTATGCACCTAGGGGCTGAAAACTTTTAATTGCCAAAATACTTTCAACACATCACCTGTTATACGAGGGAAAATTTGACTTTAACACTAGAATTACCAGAGCCTACGAAAAAACTCGTATATCCGGCCCACCTTAAATCGCTTCTTAAATCTGTTCACACCTCTCCGCCAGCATCCTTTGTCCTGTAAATGTGCTGATAAAAGACAAGCTGCCAGCAGCCGGCTATTCCATCCCCCCACCGACTTAGAACGTGAGCGAAGTTTTCCCAGCTCACGCCTTGATTGATTATGTGGGAGTGAAGTGGAGTTTTACAGTGGAAATAAGACATCATTATTCTAAAGTAATCTGTGTAAACACATTGTTAAAACGGAAACTTTTTCATATTTTAGTAATAAATGTTACAAAATGTAGTAGGCATAAACTATAGAATATATAAAGCCCGAGTTCCAAAGATCAAATAAACACTTTCACAAAAGCTACAAGAATGATTCAACAGCTTCTGTGGCGTAGCGAGCTAAGATTTGCCTCTTAGCGCAGAGCAGCTTTTCCTTGCCTCACAGACCTGAATTCGATTCCCCGCTCGGGATGAAGTGTTGCTTTTTTTTTTCTTTTCTTTTAAACCTCAAACGGACATAAAATTTATACATTGGTATGCACTGTCAGTTACTGAGATCGTTATATTTTCATGTGGGATGCTCCTTTTCAAATATTTTTTTTAACAATTGAGACTGCAATTAACAGGAACAACTGTCCGTATAACTTATTTTTAAGATCCATAACACACAGACAGACAGAGCACTGCGTAATAGAGAGACAGACAGGCAGAGAAGTCACTAGATATAGAAATAAACAGGGAAGCCACGTGTACTGAAAGAAAAAAAGAACAACATGTGCGTTGTCCCAGCTGCACTGAATAAGCGCTGGCGCTCTAACATCACCCCTCCCCCCCATCTGACTAAGATCGGGGGAGGGGTGATGTTAGAGCGCCTGCGCTTATTCAGTGCAGCTGGGACAACGCACATGTTCTTTTTTTCTTTCAGTACACGTGGCTTCCCTGTTTATTTCTATACTAGGGGGCTCCGCCCCCTGCTCGCTTCGCTCGCCAACCCCTGGTGTTGGGAATGACAAAGAGCGTGATGTATGAATGAGATATAGAATAGTGTGACGGTGTAGATGATGCAAATAGAAAGCAAACAATAAAGTGTGTGGCACAGTGTAAAGGTTTATTTGAAAATTTCTTTGTACACGCCGTTTAAGTGTAAAAGGTAATTCCAGCTCAGAACTTGTAAGGTCATTTAAGATGGTTATTGTTGTGATCAGAGTCAAGTTTGTCAGAGCTTAGAAAGAGTTGTGTCTCTCCAGGAAGTAATGGAATGACTTGGGTATTAATGTTTTCCATATTAATATTTTTTGGACATAATATAGTGCATTGTGTTAAAAGGGGCATTTGGTCTAATGAGATTGCTGTTCCAAATGTCTCTGTAACTAAGTTGTCGCAGATAAAGGCTTGAGGAATTGTAATAATATGTGCCTGAAGTCCAGCTGTATTGGTGAGTGTACCATCTCTCAGTTGTAATAAGCAATTGTTATGATCTGGTTCTGGACATCGTATCTTTTTTACTAACTGTATCTTTTGAAAGCAATGCCAATTGTCTGCGTATTTTAAGGTGCACTGAACAATAGCTGAGTGCATGGCATCTGGAAGAATAGCTAATCACTGTCTAAAATCTCCTCCTCATAAAAGTACCTTTCCTCCAAATCGAATATTATTATTCATAAACGTTTGTAGAAGTTTATGAATGGTGTTGAGTAAGTGACTGGATGCCATTGAACATTCATCAATAAACAACATTTTTTCAAGACGGATGTCACGTGCAGTGCCACCGTTAATGTTCATAGTGGATACCGATTTGTAGGATCTAATGTAGTTGATAAAGATTTCACTTTCAGGTACATCGTCAGTTATAAGCCTCTGTAGATATTCAGTATATGAATGTAAAGAAGGCAGTCTAATTTGACCCTTTTGACAACAACGTGTAAATGTATAACTTGTATTTCCAGTTGTTTCTTCAGGGAAGTGAACTGAATGACAATGATTGCAAATGACATTCATTAATCCGAATGAATTTTCCTGGTGTATGTTTTGCTTGTGCCGTTTGAGAGGCGCGTTGTTGCATGTGTAGTATTTGGGACGTGTTGTTTTGGAGCTGTAATCGATTTGCCTGTGCTGTGTGAGAAGCCCGTTGTAGCCTTCGCTGCCATTAACGTATGTCTGAGACGGGAGGTGTTTCGTTTTGAATCCGTGCCTGTTGCGATGCAGCACTTTGATTGATAGTTTGCGTCATGTGGATCTAGGATGTAGATTTGTGCATATTTGCGTTGTTGATTTGTTTCAGGGTGCACTGTTCCAATGCGATGCAGTATTTGTGCACATATGCGAAAGTAGTATGGGCATTGCCTTTTGGTGGCCTGATATTTACTCCGGTATATGCAAAAGCAAATGAACCATTGTAGGATCTAATGCAGTTCATAAAGTTTTTACTTTTAGGTACATCGTTAGTTAGAAGCTTTAGTTGAGCTTTGCGTTTTTGGAGTCGAGACATTTTTTCTTTTAGAAATATGGATAAGTAATAAGGAGAATTGCACTCACTGTTAATATGGAGCCTTTTCTGCGGTTGAACGGTTAATAGTGCCTTATTGTAATGAGATCCACCTATGCTGCATAGCCGTCTATTTTGTTGTTTCTTTCGTTTTCGTGTGTTTGTTCCTGTTATCCTTTCCTTTTCGTTTTGTACCCGTGACCGTGTATTCATGACTTGTTTGTTTCTCAGCATGCGAAATATGGATAAGTAATAAGAAGGATCGCAGTCACTGTTAATATGTTTCTTTTTCTGCAGTTGAACGGTTAATAGTGCTTTATTGTAAGGAGATCCACCAATGCTGACACCTATGCTGTCTAGTGTGAAGGTGTTGATGTTCACTTTAGAATATGTGGCTTTGGGTGTCACTTCTTATGGATGTGTGTGTGTGTGTGTGGGTTTGGGTTGTTGAGGATTGTTGTCGCGCGAGCGTCTTCTTTCTTTTTGTGTTCCTGTGTCTTGTTGAATCCCCCTCTTTGTGTGTGTCCCGTCCCTTGCTTGTAGGGTCTGTGGGGTGGTTTTGTGTTCTTTTTTTTGTGTTCCATGGGCTTGTTGAATCCCCCTCTTGGTGTGTGTCCCGTCCGGTGCCTGTAGGGGGGGGGTGCCTTGCTGTTGTGCGCAAGCCTCTTTTTTTTTTTTTGGGTCTAGTTTCGTGTGCAATGTGTTTCGTGCTTTGCTTGCGTTTGAATACTTTTTTATGTGCCGTTTCCTTTTTTCGGTGCTCTTTGCGCCTCATTTCTCAATTTTTCCTGTGCTCACTCCTTTTTTCTGTGGTCTTGTCCGCCTCTCTCGCCCTCTTCTATCCGCCTTTCTCGGCTCCTCAGCCGACCCTCGCGGACTCTTTTTGCGCCTGCGCAGTACGTCTTTTTGCAGCTACGGCCCATTGCCGGATGTGCCTGCGTCCATCATCCGGTTTAGCATTCTCAGTTAGTAATATGGATCTAGTGACTTCTCTGCCTGTCTGTCTCTCTATTACGCAGTGCTCTGTCTGTCTGTGTGTTATGGATCTTAAAAATAAGTTATAAGGACAGTTGTTCCTGTTAATTGCAGTCTCAATTGTTAAAAAAAATATTTGAAAAGGAGCATCCCACATGAAAATATAATGATCTCAGTAACTGACAGTGCATACCAATGTATAAATTTTATGTCCGTTTGAGGTTTAAAAGAAAAGAAAAAAAAAGCAACACTTCATCCCCAGCGGGGAATCGAATTCAGGTCTGTGAGGCAAGGAAAAGCTGCTCTGCGCTAAGAGGCAAATCTTAGCGCACTACACCACAGAAGCTGTTGAATCATTCTTGGAGCTTTTGTGAAAGTGTTTATTTGATCTTTGGAACTCGGGCTTTATATATTCTATAGTTTATGCCTACTACATTTTGTAACATTTATTACTAAAATATGAAAAAGTTTCCGTTTTAACAATGTGTTTACACAGATTACTTTAGAATAATGATGTCTTATTTCCACTGTAAAACTCCACTTCACTCCCACATAATCAATCAAGGCGTGAGCTTTGAAAACTTCGCTCACGTTCTAAGTCGGTGGGGGGATGGAATAGCCGGCGGCTGGCAGCTTGTCTTTTATCAGCACATTTACAGGACAAAGGATGCTGGCGGAGAGGTGTGAACGGATTTAAGAAGCGATTTAAGGTGGGCCGGATATACGAGTTTTTTCGTAGGCTCTGGTAATTCTAGTGTTAAATGACTGCTATACTCCATTTTTTGGGAACATACAGAGCTCTGCACAAAACACTGCATTGACCTCTGGGAACACCATGGACTACAAACAAGGCAGTTATATTCTATGGAAAACAATAAAAAGAGTCAGCAACAGTGGCAGGGTTTAAATATCATAACAGACTATAGAGGGAACTCAAGGGCAATGCATACGTATCACTACACCTCTCATGGAAGAGATACAGTAGATATGTTTTGTTCTAATTTCCAGGTAAGTAACACCGATCCATCCAAAGAAAGTATGCACCACTGATGGTGTCATCATGCATTGCATCTCTTATGACAATGTGAATTGGACTTTTAGGGAGAATACTGGTAAAGTAGCTAGTTCCCAGATGGCATTCCTGGCTGTGTTCTCAGAGCTGTGGGCCAGCTGGCTAAAGTATCCATGGACCTGCCTGATTGTTTCCTGTCCTTTTCTGTTGTCCCTATGTGTTTTAAAATGTTTACCATTATTCCTGTGCCAAAAAATAGCAAAATAACATGTTTTTAATAATTGGCGTCCTGTTGCCCTGACCTCCATTGTTAGCAAATGCTTTGAAAGACTGGCCAGAGACATCATTTGCTCTGTACTACCTATCACCCTTGATCATCTGCAAATGACCAGCATAGATTTACTGACTATGCAATAGACCTCACACTACAAACTGCCCTCTCCCATCTTGAGAAGAGAGACACATACGTGAGAATGCTATTTGTGGATTATAGTTCAGCATTCAATACAATTGTCCCTCTCAAAACTTACTGTAATAATAAGTAAAGAGTTGAGGGTCTAAATAACTATCTGTGAAGCTAGATTCTGAACTTTTTATCAGACTGGCGCCAGGTGGATAGACTAGAGGGAATTACTTCTTCCCTTCTCACCCTGAGTTCTCTTATATATTCCTTCTACACTTGCATCTGTATGGCTAGTAGCAGGTCCATCATCATGAAATTTGTAAATGACACATACAGTGGGTGGTGAGCCTCATGTGAAATGAGACGAATAGTGAGGAAGGCAGAGCCATGACACGTGGTGGCCAGGAAAACTGCCTTTCCCTTAACTTAGTTAAGACTCTACTGTAGACTTCTGGAAGTGGAGAAGAGTACACTGTCTTATTACCATTTATTGGATCATTGTGGAGAGGGTCATCAGTTTTAAGTTTCTTGGTGTGTACATAATGGATGACCACATATGAAATGTTGATGCAGAAGAAGTGGTAAAGAAGGCACAACAGCATCTTTTCTTCTTCAGACACCTAAAAAGGTTTGGTATGAGTCCCTGCAACCTTAGCACATTCTTCAATAGCATTTTTGAGAGCAGTCTAACTGAATGTACCACTGCCTGGTATAGGAACTTTGCTGCACTCAGGTTTTGATGAGGGTAGGACACTCCGTCACTTGAGGTGAGTTTACCTCCCATCAAGATATATATACTAGTCTGAGGAAAGCAGGGAAAAATCATCAAAGACCCCAGCCACCTGAGCCACAAGTTATCCCCTACAGGGCCTTAAGGCTGATGGTAGAGAGTTTCAGCAAGGCCATTAGGCTTCTGAGCTGTGGCTAAAGACTCTTATAAAGAATCATTTTTTTGTGCAAATGTGCTATTGTGGGGCACGATGCACAATTTCTTACTCTGTACATTATGATGTGCTAATAAATAAATGCATATAAAACTGCTAAGAGATTCCTCATATTATAAAATTATAGATGGACTTCATTGTGCTGTTAAAGTTACCTAAATCTTATTTGACATCTGATGGTATAAAGCATGGTATGCCTTTTTGTCAACTGTGTTATGCTTTTATCCATTTGTCAGTGACCTCAAAAAACAAAGCTTTTAAAACCTCTTAAAATCTCCTGTGTCGTAAATTGGTCTGCTTCTGTTTTCTGAAGTCTAACACTAAATCCTTACTTTGACATTAAGCAAGAGACTGTTGTCCTGGCACTACTGTGTCAGAAGGCAATCTCTTGTATAAAAGCCATCTCATTGTTGTTGGTGATCAGGAAAATGACAGTGGGCTCATCAGTAAAATCAATGATAAGAGTAGTATACTGCTTTTAAAAACATAATTGGCAGCCACCATCCTGTCTTATCATATATCGCTACTACCCATAACACTATGCAAATATTAACACAGAACACCTTTTAAGGGTCTGTCAATTGAATAATAATAGAAAATATAAAACCCGGTACAGTAAATATTTTTAAGTGACATGATAAATTTTCACATGCTGCCTGACAGTTATCAAAGTTCCTTTCTGATTATTACAATGTGCCAGTGGACAGAAATAAATAAATAGTGTGGACACTTTCAGGTTTGGAAAGATCAAAGTTAAATAAGTAGTGTACAGTATAATATGACAGTTTCTTGGTTATGCTTTAATAAGCAAAAAAAAAAACAGATGAAATATATAAAAGTATATTTTGTTTGCAAATAAGAGACATATGCCACTTGGTTTTGATAAGTACAAAATTAAATTCTAAATGTACAAGCCACTCTCAACAAAGATGATTTATGGCTTGGTTTTTGAGTGATAAAATCTATTTGACATTGGCCAATATATGCACTTAAATTATTAGGCATGTTCCAAAAAAGAATATTTTTCCTGGCCTTATTTTATGCATGATATTTTGTTAGTCATTATTTTGTTCACTGCCTTTTGATTATATTATATAAAATAGATGCATCAGTTTGTTGTAGTTTTATTCAACCAATTTAAGAGTAAATGAATACATTCCCAGTGATTCACTATAAGGATGGCTATCATAAGAGAATATTTTTTATCATTATATGTAAGGAAAAATAAGATGACTGGCCAAAATGAGTGTTACTCAGTAGCACTTATTCAATCATCATGCACAGTTAGTGTTACAGTTACATCAACTTGAGTATTCCTGACAGCTTAGACCAGGGGTGTCAAACTCCAGGCCCACAGGCCAAATCCAGCTCTTGGACATTTTTAATGCAGCCAAGATCATCAGTATTCAAAACATATTACATACAACCCACGGTGACCATTAGTTTTCTCTAAAGCTGCTTTTAGTGTGGGTTTTATATATAGATTTAATCGGAATTGGCATTTACACACTCTTTAGTTGAACCTCCATTTTTCTTTATTTTCTTCAGATGCAAGTCAGTAGTTTAATTTTTGTTTTACTACTGTGCCCTTTTTGATAAGTGTGTCCTTTATCTTATCTTATCTTTTCTTATCTTGTCTTATCATTTCTTACCTTGTATTATCTTGTTTTGATCTGTCATTGTCTTGATGCAGATTTTGGATACATACATAGATTTTTCTTATCATTTCTACCATTTCACAGTGGATTTTCTTTGGAAGTGGTTTTAGGATTGATTATGTGCCCGTTATAAATCCTCAAAATATGAGTATCAAAATACTCAAAGGTTGGAATTCTGCTTGATAGCTGGTCAGTATACACTTTTGTGATAAGTGGTCCATGGCGTAGTGCAGACTCTGAGGCTAAGGACCTGTGCTGGTATCCTGAAGGTTGCCGGTTCGAATCCCCGTCACTGCCAAAAGAGATCCTACTCTGCTGGGTCCTTGAGCAAGACCCTTAACCTGTAATTGCTCCAGGGGCGCTGTACAATGGCTGACCCTGCGCTCTAACCCCAAGGGGTATGCGAAAACTAACAAATTTCTAATACGAGAAATCATATAAGACGAAATAAAGAACAAAAAAAAAAAAAAAAGTCCCAAGAGCGGGGAGGCTCAGAACAAGTGCAGGTGGGTGCATGATGGCTCCAGGGTTGATTGTGGTGCTTGGCTGATCTGACTCATGTGGAAATGTGGGTGGATGAGTCAGGTGTCTCATTCACATCTAGGAGTGGGCTGAGGGTCACATCTGCACCCGATTGGGCAGTGTAAAGGGAGCCTGCACGGCAGAGGAAAGGAGGGCTATGAAAGAGCAAAAAGAAGAACAGAAAAGAAAGGAGAGAAAGAGAATCAGAGGTTTAAAGGAGAAAAGATTATGAAGATGGCTGGATCAGGAGCCACGAGGTGCAGAAAGGAAAGAAGGCAAGGCAGCCAGGAGGAAAGCCCCAAGGAGGAGCATAGGGCTGATGCTCAGGGACTGAAGAGGGTCACCACAGCTGAGCAATTCTTGCAGTAGTTGGAGTGAACCAATGCTTATAGGGGGCTCATGCATTAGGCCAAGGAGTGGTAGTGGGAAACAAAGGAGAGAGAGCTTGCTATGGCGCAGAGCACTGCTGGGAGCCTTCGTGCAAGCTGTGACCCAAGCCAAAGAGGAACAGTTGGCTGTACCTGTTGGAAGAACATTTCCACTGATTGCAGGATCCCATCTGGGGTAAGCAGAGGAGATGTCGAACATTAGAAAGGATGCAATGGGGACTTAGTCTTTAGAATTGCTTCCCGTCTTGGAATTTTAACTTTATTTTATTGGATTTATTTATTGGATTGTTTTAACTTCCACTTTCACATGAATTTTTTATGGATTATTTATTTAATGAAGACTTGGATCGCTGCACTGTTTTGAACACTTTTTTGTCTAGATTTTAGTAAAAGCACTTGTCACCTTTGCACCTACCCATTGCTGTTAATGTGTGTCCTCATTTGCCTGGCCCATCCCTGTCCATGACTATTGAAAGTTTCAGCCCAAGTGGCTCCCAGATGCAACAAAGGAGTGCGGAGCCAACCTGGACCCTCACAACTTTATGTTATTATTTCCTGAATTGCATATATAATGTCTTATATTATTACTAGCAAAATGCCCGCGCTTCGCAGCGGAGAAGTAGTGTGTTAAAGAGGTTATGAAAAAGTAAAGGAAACATTTTAAAAATAACGTAACATGATTGTCAATGTAATTGTGTTGTCATTGTTATGAGTGTTGCTGTCATATATATATATACATATACATATACACATATATATATATATATATATATATATACATACACACATATACACATATATTATATATATATATACACACACATTTACACATATATTATATATATATATATACACACACACACATATACACATATATTATATATATATATATACACACACATTTACACATATATTATATATATATATATATATATATATATATATATACACACATATACAGATATATCATATATATATACATATACACATATATTTTATATATATATATATATATATATATATATATATATATATATATATATATATATATATATACATACATACATACATACATATACACACATACATGCACTTACAATAACATAGAAATCAATATAAACAACATTAACATCATTATCATATGAGAATATGAAGTAATATATAAGAAGCACATTTCATATAAATAAAAATTATTAAACAGTAAAATCTTCTTCTATAATTTGCTACCGTGGCTATTCGTTTGTCTGTCCAGGATTTTAAATCACCTGTAGCTCGCAAACCGTTTCACCTATTGACTTGAAATCTGGTACACATATAGTACGTCACGTCTGCTATCCGCTTTATGGGTGATGATTGTATTACTCTTTTTATGTTGATTTTATTTTATTGTAGAATCAACTCCTATCTGCGCACACCAGGGCGGCCGTGGGCGGATGCGTATGGTGTATTCACTCCATGTTATCGTGCATTGCGCTGTCACTGGTATTTTGATAAAAGAATTTGAACAACATATAAGAAGCGTATAAATTATTAAACAGTAAAACATTAACATTTAAGAAGTAAAGTTACATTGAGTACTACTGCAGTGCCTTCGGTTATACCTCATTTTTTCTTTGCCCATTACATGCTTAAATGTATACATTTTTTGGTGTACCTACCAGAGAACACGCGACATATAACCGACCGTGGGAGAAGCATGGATTTTAAACACGCGTTGAGTTCATCTGCTGGTCTCCCTTGTGAAATAACTGGTGATGTTTGACTAAAATCTACAGCGAGTAAAACGACATTACCTCCTTTTTTTTTTTTTACGATCTCTGAGATCTTGCTTTTTTCGGTTCAAGGCTTCATAAGCTCTTTTATGTTCCATGGTGTACTTATCCCAAACCATCATCTTTGAATGTTGCAAGACTTTCGCCTTGTATGTAGATCGGGGTAATTACATTCATTGCATTCCTAGTCTGAATCACAATCTGATTGTATGGGTGGTTACCTGCCAAGTCATGCTTGTGGTTTGTCAGCAAGTCGCCTTACGTCCGCCACGTGCCCTCTTTCTGTTCCCAGAAGCAGATCATAGAATGGTTTTAATAGTTTACTTTCAAATAATGCAAAGAGTATGCGACATGTGTTTCTCCCTAATTCTGGGCTCATCAGGCGTACACACTCACTGCATCCCCTCTCAGGAATCGAATCTCTATCGTCAGCGCCAGAGGTGAAGCCCCTAACGTTGCGCTACGGTGTGTGGTTCGTTTATACCTCGTGTCTTCTCATTAAACTTTTATCTCGCGAATATGTTATTGCAATCCGCAGCGGGAGCGTTTCTATAAACTTAATTTAAACTTACGTTTTACACCGTGCTTTTTTCCCTTATGAAGATGCTTGTATGGTTCACTCACTCGCTTCTTATTGTTTCTCTCCCTTCTCAATTGTTTAATGAATTTTTTGTTCTTCGCTGTTTGCGGCGCCAGAGTTGAAGCCCCTAACGTTGCGGTCAGCAAGTCGGCTAACATCCGCCATGTGCCGTCTTTCAGTTGCGAGAAGCAGATCATAGAATGGTTTTAATAGTTTACTTTCAAATAATGCAGAGTATGCGACACGTGTTTCTCCCTAATTCTGGACTCATCAGGCGTACACACTCACTGCATCCGCTCTCGGGAATCGAATCTTGAACGTCAGCGCCAGAGGTGAAGCCCCTAACATTGCGCTATGGCGTGTGGTTCGTTTATACCTCGTGTCTTCTCATTAAACTTTTATCTCGCGAATATGTTATTGCAATCCGCAGCGGGAGCGTTTCTATAAACTTAATTTAAACTTACGTTTTACACCGTGCTTTTTTCCCTTATGAAGATGCTTGTATGCTTCACTCGCACGCTTCTTATTGTTTCGCTCCCTTCTCAATTGTTTAATGAATTTTTTGTTCTTCGCTGTTTGCGGATCATCCTTCCTTTCTCCCTACTGCGTTCTTTTATCTCGCGAATATGTTATTGCAATCCGCAGCGGGAGCGTTTCTATAAACTTAATTTAAACTTACGTTTTACACCGTGCTTTGTTTCCCTTATGAAGATGCTTGTATGCTTTACTCGCTCGCTTCTTATTGTTTCGCTCCCTTCTCAATTGTTTAATGAATTTTTGTTCTTCGCTGTTTGCGGCTCCTCCTTCATTTCTCCTTACTGCGTTCACAGTCTTTTCACGTGATTACGTGGGAGGTGTGATGACGTGACACTCAACTCCTCCCCCCATGGCCATCGAGCTGCCGTCCATTACAGTATATTGTGAAAAAAGAGGTTCCAGTTATGACCATTACGTGTTGAATTTCGAAATGAAACCTGCCTAACTTTTGTAAGTAAGCTGTAAGGAATCAGCCTGCCAAATTTCAGCCTTCCACCTACACGGGAAGTTGCAGAATTAGTGATGAGTCAGTCAGTCAGTCAGTCAGTCAGTGAGTCAGTGAGGGCTTTGCCTTTTATTAATTAGTATAGATTATCTTAGTATTAATGTGAACAATTTGTAAAATTAGGGAAAAGTAAATAAAAACTCTGATCATTCAACATATTCTTCATGTGAGTCCTTTTTAATTAAACATATCATTATTTATTTTTTAAATCTGGTATTCTGTTTGCAAAATTGAACTATCATCAATCATGTAACCTACCTATTATACTATATTGTTATTTGAATTTACATAGTGTAAAGGCCAGCCTTGACACAGACAGACATAGGACACAAGTTCAAATCTCACAGTGCTTTTATTTTTCCTTTTCCCTTGTGGGAAATGTCTTTCCAATCTCCCACAAGCACAGCAACACAGTCCCAAACACAGGCACAATAACCAAAACACAATTCTATTTCCTTTTCCTTGTCTTTCTCTTTCTTTCTCCTCCACTCTCTGTCCGGCAAGCTTCGTCGTCGTCGTCGTCCTCCTCCTCCTCCTGACTCCGGCTCCCGGAGTAACAACTGCTGGCTCCTTTTATAATGCCCCCAGAAGTGCTCCAGGTGCTCATTGACCTACTTCTGGCAACACTTCCGGGTGTGGCGGAGGAACCACCCAAGAGGGCTCAGCAGCTGTTACAGCACCCCTGGCAGCACCCCCCGATCCCAAATGGGCTGCAACCAACTCCAACTCCCATGAAGCCCTGCAGGAGTCCAAGGCACTGCTGCAACCCACGTGGGCTGCCATCTAGTGGTCCAGCAAAGATACCATTCTGGATAGGTTGGCTCCCCCGGTCCTTCCAGTGTGAAGGCGTCCCGGCCAGGCCAGGGTCCCAGCCATCTGTCACAATAGTTTATAAATAAAATATACTCAGTTGCTAAATTTATATTCATTCATTCATTCATATAGTTAAATGTATATATAGTTTTCTTTGGCATCATGTATTAAAAATGGGGAGAGAGGATGGGACGTTTACAGCCTCACCCAGAGTAGCTAGAATTCTAGAGCAGGCCCTGTAGTTGATGTAATTGTTTCCACTCAGCGCTGATTTTCATTTTTTCGCTGCTGGTATAATTCCTAATCCACTGCATTGTCCAAGAAAAGAAAAGCTGATAAAGAGAAAAGACATTTTCAAGACAGACAAGAGGCAGAGTATAGGACTGAACAGAGAGGTATCTGTGTGCCTTGTTTGTAAAACAAAATGAAACAGGAGTTGTTTGTTAAAACTGTATATTGCAGCTAATAACAGGTATATAAAGTGTTAGTTTTGGCCCTCAATACCACTGAATTTAACACCCCTGGTTCAGAACAAGGCTGCTCAAGTTTGATCCTGAAGGATACAGTGGCTGCATGTTTTTGTTC
The DNA here is from genome assembly GCF_900747795.2 of Erpetoichthys calabaricus. Classification (NCBI taxonomy): domain Eukaryota; kingdom Metazoa; phylum Chordata; class Cladistia; order Polypteriformes; family Polypteridae; genus Erpetoichthys; species Erpetoichthys calabaricus. The sequence continues at coordinate 295,249,406 of NC_041394.2, forward strand.
AAACCCAATTATTTAATTAGAAGCCAGTTCTTACCAATAACAGAACTTACTTGCATTTACAGTATGTCTTTCACTGTGTTCATTCCACATTAAATGATTCTTATATTGTAGAATTTCATTTTCCATTTGTGGTCAGAAGCAGTACTTCTCAGTCCTTTACTTTTCCCTTCCATTTCCTTCCAAATGTTTTATTAAACCAGGTACTTCATAATGAACACACACAGTTGCAAATGTGTCAACTGCAGGCTCCTTTGTCATTTGTGTATCATCGTAAATTTGCAGCTAGTAAGGAAACAAAACAGAAAATGCAGCTGTTTATGATGAAAACAAACAGTAATTAAGAGTTGACAAATTTAACAAGTGAGCGAAATGTTGCTTGAGCAATAATCACTTCAGTAGGAATAATTATATTCTAATAAGAAATTAGGCTGGAACAAAAACTTGCAGCCAGTATGGTTATCCAGGACTCAATTCAGCATGCTGTAATTGGATGTACTACCATCATACAATCAGACATAATGCCATTTTCCTTACCATACTGTTCTGACTCTAATTTGAGATTGCTGTTCAGAGATATTAGCTCAGCATTTAATACTATAATCACCTGATAATCATCAAGCTCATGGACATGTGTATCAGCATATTTTTCTGTAAAAAGACTTTTTTTAGACCTTGGAGAATTTGTATAAGCTTCAGACATTTTCACACAAGTGGTTAAGACACTTCAATATCATCTGTTGATACCCTTCCTTAGGCTATGTATACCTTATATTGCATTTATTCACAACATTATTATTACGTCTTTTTATATTATCAATGTTATTTATTCATAAATTAATTTTTTTTTGAGTATGTGAGGAAGAGCAGCACGCACTTCATTGTACCATCTTGCATATGGCAATAATACACACTCAGCAGCCACTTTATTAGGTATACCTGTTCAATTGCTTGTTAATGAAAATATCTAATCAGCCAATCACATGACAGAAACTCAATACATTTAGGCATGTAGACATTGTCAAGATGACCTGGTAAAGTTCAAACCAAGCATCAGAATGTGGATGAAAGGCAATTTAAGTGACTTTGAATGTGGCATGGTTGTTGTTGCCAGTTGGGCTAGTCTGTGTATTTCATAAACTGCTGATCTATTGGGATTTTCATGCACCAATTTCTCTGGCCAAAAATGCTTTGTTGAAGTCAGAGGTCAGAAGAGAATGGCCAGAATGGTTCGAGTTGATAAAAAGGCAACAGTAACTCAATTAACCACTCGTTACAACCGAGGTATGCAGAAGAGCATCACTAAATGCACAACACACCAAACCTTGAAGCAGATGTGCCACAGCAGCAGGAGACCATACTGGGTGCCACTGCTGCCAGCTAAGAATGGGCAACTGAGGCTACAATATGCATGGGTTCACTAAAATTGGACTATAGAAGACTGGAAAAATGTTGCCTTGTCTGATGAGTCTCGATTTCTGCTGCAACATTCAGATGGTAGTGTCAGAATTTCATCACCAACATGAAAGCATGGATCCTTCCTGCCTTGTATCAATGGTTCACGCTGGTGCTGGTGGTGTAACCCCTTTGTATCAACAGAGCATTGTTTAAGTGTCAATGCCTACCTGAGTATTGTTGCTTACAATGTCCATCCCTTTATGACCACAGTGTACCCATCTTCTGATGGCTCCTTTCAGCAGAATAATGTGCCAAGTCACAAAGCTCAGATCATCTCAAACTGGTTTATTGAACGTGACAATGAGTTCACTGTACTCAGATGGTCTCCACAGTCACCAGATCTCAATCCAATAGAGCACCTTTCAGATGGGGTGGAACAGGAAATTTGTATCATGGATGTGCAGCCAACAAATCTGCAGCAACTGCATGATGGTATTGTGTCATTGTGGACCAAAATTCTTGAGGAATGTTTCCAGCACCTTCTTGAATCTATGCCATGAAGAAATACGGCAGTTCTGAAGGCAAAAGGGGTCCAATATGGTACATTTTGTTCTTAAAATGTAGTTTTTTCAAATGTACTTCTTCAGTTAAAATAAGACACAATTTCCTGTTAATGATTGTATATTAACCTCTAACACGTAACCCTGACAGCTGATGTTTTACAGCAAAATACTTTTACCAGTACAAGACTCTTCACTTTTTATCAGGAGAAACTTTGTCAAAAAATGTATTAACACATTAATGTTTATTTTTTCTGATATGTTTACATTAAACAATGTTGTCTTTTAACTGTTTTATGTAAATGTTAAAACTGTAGACAAATTTTCCATGTATCTTTTGGATGTTGGTAAACTGATAAATGTTTTCAGTTATCATTTTGTTATAGGCAGAATTAAATTTTCCTGTTAGTGAGGCTTTTGCACTGTATGCCACATATTTTACGTGAAAATAATGTAATTTCATTAGGCTTTATATTGCTCATTTGGCAATAGGGCCTATATATTAAAACTCAATTGGTCTAGAAAAGTCAATAGTATAAAAGATGAATCAAAAGTAGTAAATGGATAAACAATTGTGAGGATGAGAGACCATCTTTGATTGAAAAGTGTCCAGGAAATAAATGCTTTGTGGGCATTAAAGTACAAGAGATGTGATACGCTGAAGGCCAGGAGAGTTTCACTGAATCCCCAGGAACAACCAGGAACTTCCACATGAATTGTGGTCTGGAGCCTAGCCTTTATTTTACAACTGGGCTTCAAGGATGCAGGAAGAATCCTGGGATTGAGAGTTCAGGTAGTTTGGCTCCAGTACTTTTAAATGATTTCTTGAGCCACAAACATGATTCTGTGGATTGCCCTGGAGGTATCCTCATTGTGTTTAAAGATCATGTCCTAGTAATGGCCCAATGAAGTTGGAATTAAGATGTCAGATGGACCAAAGGTTCTACTGGTAGGGAAGAGGTGTTTTGGGTTGACTGGCTTAGTAGAGTCAGAGTGGAGAAAGAGGAGAAGAAGAGGTGAAGGAGAAAGAGAGATTATGAAAGGTAGAAAGTATTGCGTGCTTTGGTCACTGAGGTTTTCAGCAATGGGCAAGGAAATGAACTTCCACCAGCTGAAAGAGAGGGGCTTGATCCAGTGCAGTCCTTTCGCACAGCAAGGGGTTGCTTTGCTTTTTGTGATTTTCCTTCGGACCATTACTAATGTAATGGTAAGTAAAGATGAACCGGCATCAGTTAATAATCAGTGAATAATCAGTTACCCAGCCGGGAGGTCCTTGTAATGTACAAAAGATATTGGTAGTTGGGATGGTTGGTGTTCCCTCTCCCAGTCAGAATGACAAAATGGAAGGAAAGAGGAATGCCTTTCAGGGCAGTTCACTTCCCCAATATGCCAAGTGACAGCATCACTTTTCTGAGCCTCCTGTGTGAACACATGCAGGACTGCTTGGGAGATGTAGGTCAGATGAGGAGCCCCGCCTGTGATCCTTGGATACCAGCGGTAGGAGACACTGGGACAGGACTTCTCCAATGTAAGGAGGTTCTACATGAACTAGAAGAGCTTGAAGGTACAATGCTGTGGCACCAGTACTCCCAGATCCAGTATAAATGAAGAACTCCTTACTCACCAAAGTGAGTTGGAGTTGAGAGAGGAGGACAATACTTGCCTGGGAAGAATTGAAGAAGGAAAATAAAAATAAAATAGTTGTGCTTTTGTGGAAGAAACCTGGTTGTCAGAAGTTTTTCGGAATATGGGACAGGTGTCTGTGTAGTTGTGTCTGTGGCTTTGTTCTCTGAGATGCCCCCTATTGACCATAACAAATGAATATACTCACATATATACATACTGTATGTACTATATGTATATAACATTTTCTGATTTATATTTTATCTTTGCATTGCTTTGTTGTCAGATGAGCACTCAAGTACCTACAGAAAATGAATGATCAGAAATAAGTGGCTAGATGAACGCGATTTTCAAGGAATTAAAGATGGTGATGTTACCAAAGATGTATCCCTCTTTATAAACAGAGGTTCATTGGAGGTTGTTCCTAGAGAATAACAAATAATGTTGAATTATATGGCTTTATTTTAAAAGTAAGGCTAATTTGTGGTTGATAAATACTTTATATATTCTTTTGAGAATGCAATAAAATTACTGGTTATGATATTGCATTAACCTAATTATTGGACCATGAAAATATTGAATGAGGGATGTGGATTCATTGGTGAAGTTGTGTATTTAAATTTCTTTGGCTGATTGAAATAAATAAGTAGGTAATTTAATTTTGCCTGGAATATGTTAGACTAGGGCAGTAGTTAGCATTACTGCCTCACAGCTGCAGGACTAGGACGGGTGAAATCTTTTGTTACTTTATTTATAAAGCTTGCTCTTTTTATTCATTTTTTGAAGAGATTGTCTTGTTGGTACAAATATGATTGATTAAGCCTAACCATTAATGATCATTTTAGACTAAGTTGACCCTCTATGAGTGAATTTGCTTGTGAGTATGAGTGTGTTATTTGATAGACTTGTTTCTGGTCCAGAGTGGGACCCAGTTTTATTTGAAATTCTACTGGAGTTCAGGAGATCACAAAATTGATAAAGGATAGGATATGAATGGCTATGAAAATAAATTCACTGGTGGCAAGAAGCCTTATCAGCTTCATGATGGTTACATGGCTGGATATTAATGATATCAGAAACTCCTAGAAAATTATTTATAAGCCAAATTTTATTGTTACCATTATAAAGACCCCTGCTTTAGATATTACTGATAAATGTCAGAGGTCCATTGTCTGAGCTGTCCAACCAAGTACCTATGAATCTTCAGAAAATAAAATGAAGTGACAGTACATTTATATAATATACCATATATGTGTCATTTTCATTTAAGCAATAATACTGGGCTCTGATTTAGCACCAAAGCATCTGAATATCAGAAATGAAATATAAAAAGTGGTATTGGGTTAATGACAGAATAAGTAGTAGGTTATTATAAATTATGAAGTAGTGTCAGGCCTCACACAAATCCTTTTATGAGTTTTCCAAAGCCATGCAGATAAAACTGCAGCAAAACAAAATCTCTACACCGCTCACGTTGGTGAGCTGAAACAAGTTTTTAGGGAAAACTGCTAAGTTCTGAAAGAACTCCTACACTTATATTATTACTCACTTACCCGAGGCATATACTGTACAATATAACAAGCAGATTGAAAGAGCTTTGGCACAAGTGGCTGCCAAATTGTGACAGTAGTGGGACAGATAATATTGGAGAGTGACTCAAACACAATGAATTATGGATAGAAAGACAAAGAGGCCAAACATACCTGTGTCATGAGGGCACAACCTGACTGCACCTTGGGAAGCAGTCACTCCCAGGGCAGACAGTGAGTAAAATGACATCCTGTCATGCTTAGCCGCCTATGTGAGACAAGCAGGAGGTGAACTTTGGGTTGAATTGATCAAACGACTGCCACAGCAAGAATATAAAATGAATGGAATTGTTTGTTGATTAAGCTCACAGTTCAGAAGAAGAGAAAAAAAATATCAGTTAAGCAAAGGTGCAAGAAACAAAATCACTTGACACTTGTAAAGGCAGGCTAAATGGTCAAAAAACGCTAGACAAGAAAATTACAGAACTCTGGCAAATGGCTTAAGACTCTGTTTCTGAACTGTTGGGCTTCATGAAGTTCTGTTCTCATACAGGATAATAATAATAATAATAATACATTTTATTTATACAAGGCGCCTTTCAGGGAACTCAAGGACACCGAACAACAATAAATAAATAAATAATTAAATAAAAGACACAATTATAAAAAACTTAAAACATCAGAAAATCTAGAAATTAAAACCAAACAAAACCATTATAATCAGGAGGAAAAAGAAAAAGCCATTTTAAACAGATGCGTTTTAAGTTTACATTTGAAGGATGAATATGATTTGATATTTCGGAGATCCGCAGGCAATGAATTCCAGAGCTTGGGAGCAGAACGGCTGAAAGCTCTGCTCCCCATGGTGGTTAGACGGGCGGGAGGGACAGTCAGATGGGTGGAGGAAGAGGATCTAAGGTTACGGAATGGAATGGCAACATGAAGAAGGTCAGACAGATATGGAGGGGCGAGGTTATGGATGGCCTTAAATGTTAATAGTAGAATCTTAAAATCAATACGAAACTTAATCGGGAGCCAATGAAGCTGCTGCAAGACCGGAGTAATATGGTGAATAGATGGGATCTGAGTGATGATACGTGCTGCAGAATTCTGGACTAACTGAAGCTTATGAAGAGATTTATTCGGGAGACCAAAGAGGAGTGAATTGCAGTAGTCCAGCCGAGAAGTGACAAGACTATGAACAAGAATGGCAGTGGTGTGAGGAGTGAGGGAGGGGCGAATGCGATTAATATTACGTAGGTGGAAGTAAGCAGACCGGGTGATGTTATTAATGTGAGATTGGAAGGATAGAGTACTGTCAAGGATGACACCCAGACTCTTGACCTGAGATGATGGGGAAACAACAAAGTCATCAATAATAAGAGAAAGATTATTGGTTTTGGATAATGATGATTTTGAACCAATGAGGAGAACCTCAGTTTTGTCACTATTTAATTTAAGAAAATTCGAAGAAAACCAGGATTTAATTTCAGCAATGCAGTCAATAAGCGAGGGTGGTGGAAAAGAGGAGGTGGGATTACCAGCAAGGTAGAGCTGGGTGTCATCAGCATAACAGTGAAAATTAATGTTATATTTGCGAAAAATATTGCCAAGGGGAAGAAGGTAAATAATAAAAAGAAGAGACCCCAGGACAGAGCCCTGGGGCACACCAGAAGTAACAGTGGTGGGTTGGGATGTGAAGGTTTTAAGTTGTATGAACTGAGTGCGGCCTGAGAGGTAGGATCTAAACCAATCAAGTGGAGTGTGAGTAATGCCAATCAGATGGATGGATGGATTATGCTTTACCGTTAGACAGTTTCACTTACTTCAACTAAAGTGTTGAAAATATTTTCCATTATCTCATAGATCCTCTCATTCAGTGAGTGAAAAGAAGGAGGAAAAATATAGTTTGATAAAACGTGTTTCTTGAAGTTGAGATAAAGTGTGTATTTTTAGCAAATGTGTTGTGCCATCTTTTTAAGTTAAGGAGTGGAACTTTGAGTTATTCAAAATTTACCTAAATCAAGAACATTGGTATAAAATAAGGGGAGTTGTTGCATTGAGGGTCCAAACCATAAAGCAAAATAGATAATAGGATCTGGAACAACCTTCTGAGACTTGCAGCTGAAACAAATACCTTGACAGCTTATAAAATGTTTGGATGAAATACTGGACAACTTAGCAACTGGCCAAGTAAACAAGATTAATAAACTGTATGACCACTTCTCATATGTAAAATGTATTATGTTCTAATTATTCCTGTATATTCCTTTACCTGCTCTTTTTATTTAGTTATTATTTTTTCCAAACATTTTATTGATTTTAAGAACTTCATTACAATTCAATAAAACGTTATGATTTAAGACATGTGGTTCTATATCTTATTTAGATCAGATGATATACCTGTGGAAGCATGGAGGTGTTTAGGAGAGATGGCAGTGGAGTTTTTAACCAGATTGTTTAATGGAATCTTGGAAAGTGAGAGGATGCTTGAGGAGTGGAGAAGAAGGGTACTGGTGCTGATATTTAAGAATAAGGGGGATGTGCAGGACTGTAGTAACTACAGGGGGATACAATTGAAGTTATGGGAAAGAGTAGTGGAAGCTAGGTTAAGAAGTGAGGTGATGATTAGTGAACAGCAGTATGGTTTCATGCCAAGAAATAGCACCACAAATGCGATGTTTACTTTGAGGGTGTTGATGGAGAAGTATAGAGAAGGCCAGAAGGAGTTGCATTGCGTCTTTGTGGTCCTGGAGAAAGCATATGACAGGGTGCCTCAAGAGAAGTTGTGGTATTGTATGAGGAAGTGGGGAGTGGCAGGGAAGTATGTAAGAGTTGTACAGGATATGTACGAGGGAAGTGTGGCAGTGGTGAGGTCTGCGGTAGGAGTGACGAATGCATTCAAGGTGGAGGTGGGATTACATCAGGAATCGGCTCTGAGCCATTTCTGATTTGCAATGGTGATGGACAGGTTGACAGACGAGATTAGACAGGAGTCCCCATGGACTATGATGTTTGCTGATGACATTGTGATCTGTAGCGATAGTAGGGAGCAGGTTGAGGAGACCCTGAAGAGGTGGGGATATGCTCTAGAGAGGAGAGGAATGAAGGTCAGTAGCAATAAGACAGAATATATGTGTGTAAATAAGAGGGAGGTCAGTGGAATGGTGAGGATGCAAGGAGTAGAGTTGGCGAAGGTGGTTAAGTTTAAATACTTGGGATCAACAGTACAGAGTAATGGAGATTGTGGAAGAGAGGTGAAAAAGACAGTGCAAGCAGGGTGGAATGGGTGGAGAAGAGTGTCAGGAGTAATTTGTGACAGACGGATATCAGCAAGAGTGAAAGAGAAGGTCTACAGGACAGTAGTGAGACCAGCTATGTTATATGGGTTGGAAACGGTGTCACTGACCAGAAAGCAGGAGACAGCTGGAGGAAGCAGAGTTAAAGATGCTAAGATTTGCACTGGGTGTGACGAGGATGGATAGGATTAGAAATGAGTACATTAGAGGGTCAGCTCAAGTTGGACAGTTGGGTGACAAAGTCAGAGAGGCGAGATTACGTTGGTTTGGACATGTGCAGAGGAGAGATGTTGAGTATATTGGGAGAAGAATGTTAAGGATGGAGCTGCCAGGAAAGAGGAAAAGAGGAATGCCTAAGAGAAGGTTTATGGATGTGGGGAGAGAGGACATGCAGGTGATGGGTGTAACAGAACAAGATACAGAGGACAGAAAGATATGAAAGAAGATGTGGGAACCCCTAACGGGAGCAGCCGAAAGAAGAAGAAGAAGATATTCTCAAAAATCAGTAATGAGCAGAGAAACAATATTTTAAAATGAAGTAAATACTAAAAGATACTGAAATATTCACATATGTTTATTCCAATAAAACATTACAGAGGACCAGTCCATTGGGCACAAGGCAGGAATCAACCCATCCTTTTCAAGGTACATCCACATTCACTTGCACATTGCCAGTTTAGAGTCACCAGTCAACCTGCCTGGGATGTCTTTGAGATCTGGGAAAACAACAAGAGTAGCAGAAGTGTATACAGTCATGGTAATAAGAAACTTAAAAGAGGCCTTAGCCCATCCAAGATATGAACCTGGCCTCCCAGAGTTATGAAGCAGCTGCACTACTATGTACTCCCATAACCGTAGTTAATCTTGGCCTGCTCTTGAACATTATTATAAGATGTACACTTACTTATTTGGCTGATGCCTTTAGCCATGGCAACTTACAACATTTATGATACAATTGACTACATTTTTTTTGGTTTCCCATTTGGAGCACAGGCAGGTCAAGTGGTCACACAGTGCCAGTTGTAGGATCTGAACCTATAACATTGGGGTTTGAAGTTCAAAGCCTTAGCCTCTAGACCGCACTGTGTAGAAAGAAACACTGTAATGTGTCTAGTACTTTAAGCACATTTTATTTGGATATTCCTTATACTTGTTGTGGAATTGTAGTGACTAAAGTAGAAAATTCATGGATCAAGCATCTTGGGTTTGGTCTTCTTTCTTTGTGTAGATCTTGCACATTCTAACTGTGTCTGCATAGGTTTTCCTAGCATGTCCCTCTAAAAATATCCATGTGGGTGTGTGTGTGAGTGGCCCTTAGATTGACTGGCATGTGATTGATGCTGGTTGGATTAGGTCATTCTACTCATTATTCTGAATTGGATCAAAGGGAATGTCACATTATGTTATTTTCTCCATATATATATTAAAGGTTGAATGGTCAGTGTCATGTAAAATACATAAATATAAAATAATTTAGTGCATTATTATATGAGGGTAGACTTTTTGCTGCATTAATATGAAAACAAAACTAAACAGGCTGTCACACGTGAAACTTCCCATCACCATATAATGTTGATTTGGACAGTTTTTGGAGGTGAATACAAGAAATAAAAGGTGCAGTTGGACTTTTTCACAAATCTTATGTACAGTTTTAGGTGTCGGAAATGCACTCCTGATGTGATCTTGAATTAATTTTTTGTTAAGCAATGTTAAATTAACATTGCAGTCAGTACTGTCTCCACATTCATTATTTTACAATTCACCCAAGTGCCTTGTGATCAAGTATGTTTACCATGTATAAAGGCTTGTACTCTGAGTGGCAATTTATAACCATTCCGGCCTAGTTTTTTTTAGCTAAAATAACAGCTGCGGCAAGTAAAAATATGCTGCATTAGATGTTCAGTATTCATATTGTCTACAAGATAAATGTGCCTACTATAAAATATTAGGTTTGTAGTATTCCTTTGTAGGTATATTTTAATTGTTCCAAAATAGCAGGGTCTTTTCAAGCGCCAATATTCATCTGACAAAAACATTACATATAACCTTCATTGCATTTCTCTGTAAATGTTTAATATAAATGTGCTTCGTTCAGCAAAAATGTATGCCACAGTTTTCTTGCTTATAATTATTATATGGAATTAGACCATTATTCATACTAGTTGAGCAGTGAGGAGGGAGTGAAGCTGACTCAACAAAGGCTCCTTAAGGAAGGCTGTAAGCCATTGATGCTTTTGCTCTTTATAAGTTTTATAAACTGGTTCTGTTCTCTCCACATCTTGTATTCAAGCCAGATGGCCTTGACTAGGCCTCCTACAAAGGAGTTATTTTCATTTCTCTTGAAAAATAACCCATCTGTTATTTACATATGAAACACTGCAGTATATCTCTAAGGTAGGCAACACTGTGTAAAGTGGTTAATAATAATAATATAATACATTTTATTTATATAGCACCTTTCCCTTGCTCAAGGCACTTCACAGAGTTTAAGATAGAACGACAGGGTATACAGTATATAGCATTGTACAAACCAGATAAATAAATAAAGAAGATTAAGACAGTAAATTCAGAGAAAAAAGCCTAACAGACAACATAATTAATGGTCTAGCACACACACACAGGTTACATGAGCATCTTGACAGAGAGGTAAACTGAGAAAAGGGTAATAAAGTCAGGTAGAGCTAAAAGCCTTCCTGAACAGATGAGTTTTGAGTTGTTTTTTAAAAGAATTCATGGAGTCAGCTGACCTGATTAATTTCGGTAGGTCATTCCAGAGTCTGAGCGCTATACAGCTGAAGGCCCTGTCACCCATGGAGTGTAGATTAGTGGGGGGCACAACAAGATTGCCAGAATCAGAGGACCTTAGTGGGCAGACAGGCTCATAGTGATGGAGAAGGTCGCTGATGTAGTTTGGCGCAAGGTCATTTAAGGCTTTGTAGGTTATTAGTAGGATTTTATATTCAATTCTGTAAGACACAGGGAGCCAGTGAAGGTGGAGCAGGATGGGTGTGATGTGCTCACTGCTGCTGGTCCGTGCAAGGACTCTTGCAGCCGAGTTTTGAATAAGCTGGAGCTGTGATACAAGATTAGAAGGGGCACCTGCCAGCAGCGAGTTACAATAATCGATGCGGGATGTGATAAAAGCATGGACAAGTTTCTCAGCATTAGAGAAGGAGAGGAAGGAGCGAACATGGGATATGTTATGGAGGTGAAAGTAAGAAAGTTTCTTAATGTAATTTATGTGGGCAGAATAAGAGAGGGAGGAATCAAAAATGACACCAAGATTTTTTACAGTAGAGGCAGGTCTGATGAGATCACCGCCAAGATGGACTGAGAAGGAGCTCATTTCATTAAGTTGCATTTTAGTCCCAATTTGCAGGAGTTCAGTTTTATTGCAATTTAATTTTAAAGAGTTCTGCTCCATCCAGGTTTTAATTTCATTAAGGCAGGTTGTGAGCTGAGAAAGCTCCGATGAAGTTCCAGTTTTAACATTGAAATAAAGTTGAGTAACGTCTGCATAAAAGTGAAAACCCAGTCCATAGCTACAAATAATAAGACCAAGGGGAAGCATATAAATACAGAAGAGAAGAGAGAAAAGGACAGAGCCCTGAGGAACTCCTTGTGTGACTGGCGCTGAGCTGGATCTGCTGTTGCCAAGACTAACAAACTCTTGCCCATCAGTCAGATAGGACTTGAACCACTGGAGGGCAGTGCCAGAGATACCCAGCATGTTCTCCATTCTGGACAGTAGAATGTCATGTCTGACAGTGTCAAATGCTGCACTGAGGTCTAACAGAATTAATATGCTGGTTTGTCCAGAGTCTGCTGCCAAAGCAAATCATTGGTTACCCATAGCCGAGCAGTTTCAAAGCTGTGCCGCGCCCTGAAACCAGACTGAAAGGGTTCCATGCAGTTATTAGAGGTTAAGTAATTGGTGAGTTGGGAAGCTACAACACGTCCAAGAGCTTTTGACAGAAAAAGTAAGTGGGAAATAGGCTGGAAGTTGTTAAGATTGTCAGCATCAAGACCAGACATTTTTAACATTGGGGTTACAGAAGCGGTTTTAAAAGTGAGCGACACAAAGCCAGTGTCAAGGTAATGAGTTTATTATTGTTGTAATAGTTGGGATTATGGCATGAAGGCAGGATTTAAGTAGTGTGGTGGGGATGGGGTCCAGTACACAAGTAGTCGGCCTCATCTTACAAAGCAGGTTATTAACAAACGCAGATGTGACTGGTGAGAACTTAGAGAAGGAGCTGGATGGAGTGGGAAAACAGGGAGAGATATAAACAGATGATGTATTTATGTTAGTTGAATTATTTAGATGTTTAATTTTGTTACGGAAAAAGTGGAGGAATTCCTCACAGACTTCAGTAGAAGAGGTAGTTGGGCCAGATATGGGTTTGAGTAGTTTATTAACTACAGAAAACAAAACCCTTGGGTTATCATAGCCACTTTCTATTATTCTGCCATAATGGGTGTTCTTGGCAGAAGTTAGTGCTTCTCTGTAAGCTCTTTGGTGGTCAGAGAAAGCCTGGATGTGCACGGTGAGACCAGTCTTACGTGACATTCTCTCAAGGCGTCAGCCAGCTGCTTTCATAGATCGCAATTCTGAATTATACCAAGGAGCTGAACACTTAAAGGAAACCTCCTTATGTTTTAAAGGTGCTGTTTTATCTAATGCTGAATGAAGGGCTGTGTTATAGTGATCAACAAGACTATCTAGTGTTGACGGAATAGGTGCAGACAGTAAAAGATCAGAAATGGATCCAGGAAGGATAGAGGGACAGATATTTTTAAGATTTCTGTAAGAAATTTGTCGTTTACAGATAAGAGGAGGGAGAGGTAATGAGACAGTGAAAAGTACTGCTTTATAGTCAGAGAGTCCCAAATCAGTGCTGTAAATGTTGGCAACAGATAATCCAGATTTACAGATCAGATCCAATATATGACCACCAGAGTGGATGGGAAAATCACCATGTTGTGTCAAGTCAAAACAGTCCAATAAGGATAGGGAATTAATTTCTCAGTTTAGATGTGGGAGTGTCAATATGGATGTTGAAATCACCAAGAAGGATAATTCTCTGACAGTGAGAGCTTAGGTCGGTCAAAAGTTCAATCAGATCGGATAAGAAGGATGCATTGTATTTTGGTGGACGATAAAGAACAATGAGTGAGACTGGATCTGATTCCGTTATTAGTTTAAGAGCCAGGCACTCAAAAGACAATGGACAATCAATTGGGATTCGTTTGATGTTTAAGTCTACTCTGACAATTACTGCAAGTCCTCCTCCTTGTCTAGAGCTGTGAGGTTCTGTGTGGAAAGTGAATCCAGGTGGAGTTGCCTCCATGAGAGAAGTAAATTTGTTCTGTTTTTGCCAAGTCTCCGTTAGACACAGCATATCAAGTTTGGTGTCAGTGATGAATTCTGACAGCACCAATGCTTTGCCATTAAAAGATACTCGAATTAAACAATACAATATTAGTTAATGAGGCTTCTTTTTGCACATGAGCCGTGATTAGGGTTTATTTTCACATAAAGTAAATTCGGCACACTGACACTTCTATTTCCAGGGCCATGAGAAGGACGGCATATTCCTGAGCAAATGCCGCCGGTGGTCTTTTCATTTACAGCCTGGCGGTGGTGGCGACCTGACCCGCGATGTACATATTTCGGGCACCGCAAAATCCCGCCGTCTTTTAGGATGTTCCAGTCAGACCATTTGCTCTGGACAAACTGTTTAATAAGAAGGAGTTTGTCATGAGAGTATTTTAGCATAATAGTGAGTGATACTTAACTGATAGTAGTGGAGAAGCAGGACAGAACAGCAGAGCCGGTAGGACAGGCGGGTGTGGTAGCGTAGATGAGCAGGAATAGCAAAGCAGTAGAAAGCATAGCAGGAGGAGGTAGCAGGATTTGGAAGTTCCAGCATACAGCCATAAACAGTAATGTTGGGTATTACAGGCGTGATCACCCCGGAGCCAGCGGCCAGGTGGGAATGAACATCAGATCAGTTCTTAGTTGAACAGTACTGCAAAATGAATCGGGAGCAGACCAGATTAGCAATATAATCAAGGAGACAAATTATCCCGAGGTCCTAGATCGCCAGGTACAAAGAAATGTTCATAGGTCTCGTCCCGTGATCCACAGGTTCAGTTGTTCCCAGTCAAAGTAGAGTCCATAAAATCTGTAAATATTAACCAAATCCATACAATTCAAGTCAGCTGAATCCACGAACTATACGTACAATAAAGGAAATAAAACAAGCGTAAGAAAGTGTAGAATTAAAGCAAGTTTTGCAAAAAGTGTTGTTAGCAGGGAGGAGCGGCTATAGCATGCGTGCACCAGTGTCCCCTCCCAGCAGTTTTTATTGGTTGATATAAGGTAAAAATAATTGTATGGAAATTATTGATGACTAGTTAATATCAGCAAACAGCTGGATGCTCTTTTCTTAACTGTGTGTAAATAAATTAATTTATTTTCTGAACTAGCCAGATCCATTTATAGCAGGGCAAGACCACAAAGGTAGAAATTCCTGACAATAAATTCAAGGAAAGAACTTATTTTAGCTCCAAGAAAAATTCAGTATTATGGAGCGGAACATGAACTGCAATTAATATTAATGTTAAATTTATATTTTATCAGCAATACTAGTAAATATACTGCGGTGGGTTGGCACCCTGCCCAGGATTGGTTCCTGCCTTGTGCCCTGTGTTTAGGCTGGGATTGGCTCCAGCAGACCCCCGTGACCCTGTGTTCGGATTCAGCGGGTTGGAAAATGGTTGGATAGATGGATACTAGTAAATATAAGGGATATCAGTTTCACTGCTTGCATTGACTCATCGTTTTTGACATCTTCTAACTATTGCCATAGTGCTAATAGAGACAATTTAAGGAAATTTGACAGAAAGGACCAAATGATGCTTTCCAATGTTTATTTATTGCCAAGTGAAACATTGCTTGGTGACCGCATGTCTGGGGAAAAGTAGAAAACGTCATCCTAGTATAGGTTGTGGTGGATGGCTGGGGCTTCTGCCCAGCCGGGATGCCTGTAGGATGGAAGGACCGGGAAAGGAACGATACCTCCCTGAGAGGGCACGAGAGGGCAGCCACCCTGGTTTGAATCGGGGCCATGGGATTGGAACTTAGAAGATCAACCCTGTTGAAGCCCATGACCATCACCAGGGGGCGTCCGGATGGTTACGGAGCCATGGACTGCAGCACTTTCGCCACACCAGGAGATGCTGCCCGAACAGGAACCAGGTACACCCGGAGTGCTTCCGGGTGCCCATGCAGCACTTCCGCCAGACCAGGATGTGCTGCAGGGAGGTCATCAGGGAGCTCCTGGAGCACATCCAGGTGCATTATAAAAGGGGCAGCCTCACTCTATTCGGGGAGCCGGAGTCGGGCAGCAGAGGACAGAGCTTGTGAAGAGAGGAGTGGAGGCTGTGGAAGAGTAAGGAGAAAGAGAGAAAGAAAGATGGGACTGAGTTTATTAGTTTATTTGGGAATGTGCATTGTGTGCCGTGAAGAAAGAAAAGAAAAGTAAACGTGTGTGATTTTGGACTTCTGTGGTTTGTCTTTCAAATATTTGTGGCATTACAAGGAATATTTACATATCATTTTCAAGCCTGTTGTCAGTTTATAAACACTTAAAAATGTCTGTTGCACTGTGAACCTTAATGTATGAAAATGAAGACTTAAAGAACACTTTAAAGAGAGTCAGAAACAACATGATAAAAATATTTCATAAGAAAAAGAGTAAATAAATACACTGAAGTGTTCCAGTCCACAGTTGCCCCAGAAATTAGATATCCATCATACTAACAAAGCATTGCCTAGAAAAAGGGTGCCTGTGAAAGGTCAGGATAACATTAAGAAGGAGGCTTGTAAGGGATATTGCAGAGGGAACATCAGTCTTAAAATACCCATGGAGTTCATTGGGGAAGAGTGGAGCAAACCAGAATATGTACATGTCTCTGGCTGCCACTCAAATAGAAGGTCTGTCCAAGATAAAAAAAAACAGAATCTCCATAGTAGTATGGTGGCATCATGCTGTGGATGTGCTTCTTGTCACCTGGCATGGGAAAACATGTCAATAGTTAAAGTAAAATGAATGGAGTACAGTAGAGGACAAACAGCAGAGGAGCCTGTTACAATCTCAACCTTAGGGGAAGATTAATTTTTCAGTAAGAAAATGAGCCCAAGGAGTGGCTCATGGGTAAAAATGTGAATGTTTTTTTGTTGTTGAGTCAAAGTCCCAACTTCAACCCCATCCTGACACCTTAGTCCTCATGTGACATGGTTTTCAAAATGGCAGTCTTTAAAAACTAGGAACTTGAATGAGCTACAGTAATGGTTCTAAGATGAACTTGCAAAATTACTCTTGAGAATATGCAAAGCTGGAAGACATTAACCCAAAAGGCTTGCAGTTGTCATTGGGTTCAGAATGAGTATGCAAGCAATTTATTTACATTTTTCCAATTTGTATTTCTTCATCGTGAGCAAATGAGTTGGGAATAAAAGAGTGTGTGTCATTTGGAATCCAATAACTAATGGCCTTTGAACACTTGTAAACCACCTAAATGTATTTGCAAGAGCACAGTTAATGATATTTTTTATAACGCTCCATTAACTCTCTTTTAGCTTTGTGACATTTGAACTCTTTTCATGAATCAATTGTAATGTTCAAATGGTGTGGAAAACATATGTTTTGAATCTTGCAATATTACAAATGTGGACAAATTTTTTGGCACCTTTACAGCTCTTTGAGAACATGCTGTATGCCTCCTGAAAAAGTGAAAGAAATGAAATGCAGTTGTCCCATGTACACCTGCACGCCTTTGCTATGTCATCAAGTAAAGCAAAGCAAGTGTAAAAAGAGACAAAGTTTTGATTATCCTACAGATATATTCTAAAATTGCCTGGACATTTATTGGTACCCCTAGAAAAGATCATAAATACTTGGATTAGAGTGATTTTTCAGACAAGCTGCTTTTCTTTTAATTATTATCAAACATGACTCCTGTTTTGTGCAATCAGTCATTGAGCCTATTTAAATGGAGAAAAACATTCATTTTGCTGTTTGGTATCATCATGTGTCCCACACTGAACATGGACCAGAGGAAGGAAAGAAAAGAGTTGTTTGAGTAGATCAGAAGACAGGCATGTTAAAGGCAAAAACTACAAGAGCAAGCTTGATGTTCCTATGACAACAGATATAAATATTATTAAGATGTTTAAGGTCCATGATGCTGTAGCCAACCCTGGATGCAGCTACAACAGGAAAATTGACCCCAAAACAGGCAGAATGATAGAAAGAATGGTAGACAAAAAGCCAAGGACAACTTCCAAAGAGGTACAATGGCAAGGTCAAGGTCCATCAGTGTCTGATCGTACCATCCGTCTCTTTTTGGGTGACAGTGTTTTCAATGGAAGAAGACCCAGAAGGATTCCACTGTTGATAGAAAAACATAAAATAGCCAAACTGGAATTTGCTAAAATGCATATTAACAAGCCACAGTGCTTCTGGAAGAATGTCCTTTGTACAGATGAGACAAAATTGGAGCTTTTTGGCAAGTCACATCAGCTCTATGTCCACAGATGAAAAAATAAAGCTTTCAAAGAAAAGAACATCATTAACTACTGTGATACATGGAGACTCAGTTAGGTTTTGGGGTGCTTTGCTGTTTCTGGCATGGAGTGCCTTGAGTCTGTGCAGGGAACAAGGAATTCTCAACACTATCCAGACATTCTGGAGTGAAATATACTGGCCAATGTCAGAAAGCTGTGTCTTAGTTGCAGGTCTTGTATCCTCCAACAGGATAATGACCCAAAGCACACAGCTAAAAAGCACCCAAGAATGGCCAAGAACAAAACATTGGACTATCCTGAAGGTGCCTTCTATAAGCCCTGATTTACATCCAATGGAGCATCTATGGAAGGAACTGGAACATGAAGTCTGGAGAAGAGACCCTTCAAGCCTGACACAACTGGAGCAGTTTGCTCAGGTAGAGTGGGCCAGGCTACCAGACTGCAGAGGTCTCATGGAGAGCTACAGGAATCACTTGTTAACAGGATTTCTTCTAAAGGATGTGCAACAAAATATTAGGTTAAGGATCATTTTTGTCCATGCCATGTTCATTTGTGTTATTATTTGAAATATTCTGTTTAATCAAAACTCTAAAGTAAAGTCTTATTTTTGTTAAATACGAAGGAAGCAATGACATGTGCCAGTTACTTTTGTCAGTTTCAAGTTATTTCAGAGACAATTGTAGGTTCTTTTTTTTTTGTGGAGGGCTACCAACAAATTTATCCAAAGCATTTACAATATGTCTGTCTCATTATGTACTGTATATGTTTATTCTATTCTTTAAAAGGCTTTTTTACACCCTTTGAAGTAAGGTTGACTATTCTGTGTGGTTTATGACCTGTTATTTTTAGTCTTCTGTTATGTTTACTCAGTTCATTTTTAACTTTTGTATTATCTTCCTATTGCTTACACTTATTTCATTTTGTCACAGATTAAATAATCTTGCATTCTTCTTGCTATCAATTATATTCTTGGTCACAGTTTCTAGTTTGAACGATTAACTGATTGCCACAAAACCTTATATGCTGTAAAATATATGAACAGCCCTTCAGATTATTGAGTTTAAGTGTTTTAGTAATATCTGTGCATAAAATCAAGCACATACAGTAGCTGTGCAGTCTCCATTGACAAACATTGTCAGTAGAATGGGTCGTACTGGAGAGCTCAGTTACTTCAAATGTGACACTGTCATAGGATGGCGCCTTTGCCATAAGTCAGTTCATGAAATTTCTTCTTTGTTACATCTGTAAGCACTATTACTGTGTGGTGGAGCGTCTAGGAGCAATGGTCATCTATGATGTGGTAGACCAATCAAATTCACATGGTGGGACAGTAAAGTGTTAAGCCACATCGTGTGTAAAAATTGCCAACCCTCTGTTACATAATGTACAAATGAGCTCCAAGCTGCCTCTGGAAACAACATCAGCACAAGATCTGTATGCCAGGAGCTTCATGGAATGGGTTTCCATGGCGGTGCAGTTGCAGAAAAGCCTAAGATTACTATGCACAATGCCAAATGTCAGCTGAAATGTTGTAAAACATGCCACAATTGGACTCTGGAGCAGTGGAAATGTGCTGTCTGGAGTCACGAATCGTACTTCAGTACCTTACAGTCTGATGAATGAATCTGGGTTTTGCAGATGCCAGGAGAACACTATCTTTAGAACTGCAAAGTGGCAAATGTAAATTTTGGTGGAGGAGGTTACAGTGGTCTGGGGCTGATTTTCAGGGTTTGGGCTCTGGCCCTTGGTTCCATTGTAGAGTACTGTAAAGACAGATAAAGACATTTAGACAATTGAGTTGTTCCAAACTAGTGGCAACAGTTTGGGTAAGGCCCTTTTCTATTCCAGATTTGCTCCTGTGCACAAGTCCGGGTCCTTAAAGACATGATTTGATGAGTTTGGTATTTGGGAACTCAGGTGGCCTGCACAGTGTTTTGACCTCAACCCTTTTAAGCATCATCAGGATGAATAGGAAAGCTGACAACAAGCCAGGTGTTCTTGTCCAACATTACTACTTGATATCAAAAACACTCTTTTGGCTGAATGGGCACAAATTCCCCCCAGTACACTCCAAAATCTTGTAAAAAACCTTCCAAGAAGAATGAATAGACTGTTATAGCTGCATTGGGGCAAGGGGGGATTCAATATCATATTAATACACATAGTTTTGGAATGGAATGTCCAACATTGTCATATACAGTGCATCCAGAAAGTATTCACAGCGCATCACTGTTTCCACATTTTGTTATGTTACAGCCTTATTCCAAAATGGATTGAATTCATTTTTTTCCTCAGAATTCTACACACAACACCCCATAATGACAACATGAAAAAAGTATACTTGAGGTTTTTGCAAATTTATTAAAAATAAAAAAATTAAGAAAGCACATGTATATAAGTATTCACAGCCTTTGCCATGAAGCTCAAAATTGAGCTCAGGTGCATCCTGTTTCCCCTGATCATCCTTGAGATGTTTCTGCAGCTTAATTGGAGTCCACCTGTGGTAAATTCAGTTCATTGGACATGATTTAGAAAGGCACACACCTGTCTATATAAGGTCCCACAGTTGACAGTTCATGTCAGAGCACAAACCAAGCATGAAGTCAAAGGAATTGTCTGTAGACCTCTGAGACAGGATTGTCTCGAGGCACAAATCTGGGGAAGGTTACAAAAAAATTTCTGCTGCTTTGAAGGTCCCAGTGAGCGCAGTGGCCTCCATCAACCATAAGTGGAAGAAATTCGAAACCACCAGGACTCTTCCTAGAGCTGGCCGGCCATCTAAACTGAGCGATCGGGGGAGAAGGGCCTTAGTCAGGGAGGTGACCAAGAACCCGATGGTCACTCTGTCAGAGCTCCAGAGGTCCTCTGTGGAGAGAGGAGAACCTTCCAGAAGGACAACCATCTCTGCAGCAATCCACCAATCAGGCCTGTATGTTAGAGTGGCCAGACAGAAGCTACTCCTTAGTAAAAGGCACATGGCAGCCCGCCTGGAGTTTGCCAAAAGGCACCTGAAGGACTCTCAGATGATGAGAAAGAAAATTCTCTGGTCTGATGAGACAAAGATTGAACTCTTTGGTGTGAATGCCAGGCATCACATTTGGGGGAAACCTGGCACCGCTCATCACCAGGCCAATACCATCCCTACAGTGAAGCATGGTGTTGGCAGCATCATGCTGTGGGGATGTTTTTCAGTGGCAGGAACTGGGAGACTATTCAGGATAAAGGGAAAGATGACTGCAGCAATGTACAGAGACATCCTGGATGAAAACCTGCTCCAGAGCGCTCTTGACCTCAGACTGGGGCGACGGTTCATCTTTCAGCAGGACAACGACCCTAAGCACACAGCCAAGATATCAAAGGAGTGGCTTCAGGACAACTCTGTGAATGTCCCTGAGTGGCCCAGCCAGAGCCCAGACTTGAATCCGATTGAACATCTCTGGAGAGATCTTAAAATGGCTGTGCATTGACACTTCCCATCCAACCTGATGGAGCTTGAGAGATGCTGCAAAGAGGAATGGGCGAAACTGGCCAAGGATAGGTGTACCAAGCTTGTGGCATCATATTCAAAAAGACTTGAGGCTGTAATTGCTGCCAAAGGTGCATCGACAAAGTATTGAGCAAAAGCTGTGAATACTTATGTACATGTGATTTCTCAGTTTTTTTATTTTTAATAAATTTGCAAAAGCCTTAAGTAAACTTTTTTCATGTTGTCATTATGGGGTGTTGTGTGTAGAATTCTGAAGAAAAAAATGAATTTAATCCATTTTGGAATAAGGCTGTAACATAACAAAATGTGGAAAAAGTGATGTGCTGTGAATACTTTCCTGTAGGTGTGATGGTTGAATGTCCACAAACTTTTGCTCACATAGTATATATTACAGTAATAAAGTCAAATATGCATATGTAACATTTATTTCTCCCACTCTGAGTGTGAGGCTCAATCTGATGATCTTTGAAAATGGAAATCACACTCAGTGTTGGTTTCCTAACTTGCAACAAACACACTTGCTTTCTTTATAATAAATAAAGCAGATTCAAAAAATATGTATGTATATGTGAATATTCTACATCTGCTATTCTTGGAGATGAAAGCAAATCTTGGAAACAGCAATCTTTTTTTAAGTTAACAGTCCTGACATTGCTCCTTTTTATGTGTCAGTCATTGGTCCTTTCACAATAAGCCTTGGTCATTAGGGGCTTTGAAGCAGGCAGCTGTACAATGAGCATCAAAGACATGGATGTCAGGAGAAAGACTGAAAAATACAGTGAGCAACCCAAACATCCACAGGCTCATGTTAGACCAGGTATATTGCTTGATATGAAGTGAGGCAGCTGTCAAAGATTGTGAGCAGACATAAGCTGAAGCAGTCGATGCTGATGACAAATGTCTAAACTGATTATTGGCATGCAGTTGCATGTGGTCAGTTAACAATCTCTCTCCGAAACAAAATTTAAACATTGACCTGGTTATTCATCCCTCTCAATGCTTTGAATGGAATTTAAATATGTGTAATAAAGTCAAATGAAGATGTCATATCTAACTGCAAATGTTCTATAAATGACTAATTGTATATAATTTTTGTTTTGAATTTGAACAGCAGTGAGTATGGAAATAACTGTCACCTGTTATATTTCAATATTCGAATATTGTGCACACATGAAGTGTCTTGTGGTCAGAGCAATAGTATCAATGTGCTGCTGAGCTCCTGACTCTACTTTAGTTGTCACATCTTGTAAGGCACAGATGGAAGGTGTGCTCGGGTACATATAAGCAGTAAAATGTGGCAAAAGAAGCTGAGTGCAAAAAGTTATAAGTGTTCAGATTTGCAAGTTAAATAAAGATATGCGTCTCCTCCCTAAAATTACTTAGAAACATTAAAATAAATAAAATATCTTTAAGCACATACATAATCATAAGCAGTGAAGTAAGCTGGCATCCTACTACAGAGCTTGCAATATGGTGACATTATTTTCTCCAGTAGTAACAGGAGCAACATGAGTTATCCTTTCAATATGTGAGGCCAAGAAAAAATGAGCACTGATACCAATACACAGTGCCTTTGACCACTGTCTCCTTAGTATTTTATTGTATGCTCTTTACTAATTAAAGCTTTCTTACTGGTTCATTAAAGTTTGTTTTTTGATACTTGGATTTTCAATGCTTTGCTTTTGTTTTTCAAAATGGCAATTTGTTTCAGACTGATCTAAACCCATGAAAACATTTGATTGATCTTCTGTGATATTAACAGTATGACAATACATTTACAAAAACAAAAGATTAAAATTATTTGTAAAGGTTTTAAAAAAAACAAACACCTACATTGCAATTAAAAAAAAACATAACCAAAACTATATTAGCTGTCCTCTTTCGTGTTAACAGGAGGCAGAGTAAATTAGATTTATATTTACTATTGCCATGTCGTAAGTCTTTTGGGGACTGATTTACATGTGAGACCGGGGGAAGTATTTTGAGGCAGCACCATGACTTGCTGGCTTGCCAATCAACATCACACGTTTGTTTAATGAATCAAATTTCAGACTTTTAGCATAAACAAATGAGGAATATTTGCATTTTTTAACGTCTTCCATTTTACTATCTGAGGACATATCATTAAAAATATCAAATACAAGGTGGCTTATGGTCCTAAAAATAAAATGCAAATAAAACCAAGCTTTGGATACTTCATATGTTCTCAAAATAGTTAATCTTTCAGTTCCTGTAGAAGAAATGTATTTTATTATTTCTGGTAACTTATGTACAGCTAGCTAAGCTTTTCTATTTTGGCAACACATTCTTTTCTTTTCATCATTACAAAATACAGTTTGACATTAATCTCCTTTACTAAGTAATGATATTCAAAGAAACATTGATGTAAGGATGTAAAAGAATGCTTTCATATAGTCAGACATTTCAACTATTTGTCAGTCTTCAATAAACACATATGCGCCATGTCCTGGGGGATTATCAATAAAAATTCTTGGGGGAAACGTGTATTTATTACAACAAACTTTTCTGCCCACCATTAAAGTAGCCACCAAGCTGCTGCTGCCTACATTTTTTTGAATTTCCAGAACATAGACAGAATACATGTGTGTGTGAATGAGAGGGATGTCAGAGGAATGGTGAGGATGCAGGGAGTAAGTGTGCAGCTCCCCTTCTTTGTTGTTTGTTGTGGTTTATAGACCCCCTGTAATTAATGATATCTTCATTTCTGAATTCTCTGATCTCCTGGCTGATATCACCCTCTCCCATGACAAAGTATTTATTGTTGGTGATTTTAACATTCACATTTGTTGTCAATCGAAACCTTTGGTTAATGACTTTTTATCACTATTGGACTCATTTGATTTTATCCAGCATATTAATACGCCAACTCACTCTCTCGGTCACACCCTCGATCTCCTTCTTACACGTGATATTTCAGTGAATAAGATTGATTTATGCAATGTTTCTTTTACTGATCACTATTCTATAATGATGGATTTGAATATTACTGTTGATGTTCCTACTACTAGTTGTGCTCCACGTTGTCCTCGCTTTTTAAATTCTTTATTATATCTGATTTTAAAACCATATTCTCTAGTCTTGATGTACATGTCCAACATGATGGTATCAATGATTCTGTCTTAGAATTTAATTCTTCTTGTAAAACGGTTTTAGATTCAATTACTCCACTCAAGATACGCTGTAATAAGGGAAGACCTGCTCCCTGGCTAAATAAAACTACGCAATCGCTGTGCCGCGCCTGTTGAACTGCGGAACGGCGTTGGAAAAAAGATGGACTGATTGTTTCTAAACAGTTTTTTAGGACTTCTCTATTCAACTGCCAAGTTGCAGTTAAGAAAGCTAAACATGATTTCTTCGCTGATTTAGTATTCCGTCATTCTAAGAATCCTAGGGTCTTATTTAATTTAATTAGTGCAGCCAGTCACTCTCATTCTGTGACGGGATTAAATAGCACTGTTCTTTCATGTGAGCAGTTTCTTTCATTCTTTGTCAGTAAAATTGATACAATCCACTGTGGTATTGTTCCAACTGGCTATGAACTTCCTACGGTTAATCATTGCATTGTCTTGGAGTCTTTTGATCTTGTCTCACTTTCACAGTTAAAAAGTACTATTGACACCCTTAAACCTACTCTCAGTCCTCTTGATATTGTACCACCACGTCTCTTAGTGGAAGCCTTTGATGTTTTGGGTCCACCTTTACTAGCCATTATCAATGGTTCTATTAGTGAGGGGGTTGTGCCCTCATTTTTTAAACATGCTGTGGTGCATCCCTGTCTAAAAAAGACTGAATTAGATCCTGGAGTTTTAGCCAATTTTCGCCCAATTTCCCAATTGCCATTTCTGGCTAAAATATTAGAATGAATTATTTATAATCAATTGGTTGATCACCTTAACTCCAATAATTTATTTGAGATCTGCCAGTCTGGCTTTACGCATTATCATGGTGTTGAGATGGCCCTCCTGAAAGTATTCAGTGACATCTCTATTATTACTGACTCAGGTGGCGCTGCAGTTCTTATCCTCCTTGACCTGTCCACTGCCTTTGACACTATTGACCATGAGATATTGCTGTTGTGGCTTGAACATCTTGTTGGGTTTAAAGGGGCTGCTATTAACTGGTTCAGGTCATATCTAATTGGTAGACACTTTTCAGTGACTTTAAATTCTTCTTTTTCGTGTACTGCTCCTCTTAAATGTGGTGTTTCTCAGGGATCCATTTTGGGTCCTATTTTATTCTCTATATACCTTCACCCTATTGCGTTATTTTTAGGAAATCTAATATTTCTTTTCACTGCTATGCTGATGATACACAGGTTTATATTCCCGTCTGCAACTCTGCAATGAGTCAACTGCACAACTGTCTTTTTGAACTAAGATCCTGGATGGCGAATAATTTTCTTGATCTGAATCAAAATAAAATGAAGGTGCTTATAGTGGGTCCATCAGCTAAAGCCCAAACTTTTGCAAACTTCAAGTCCACAATCTTGGTGTTATCTAAGACAGTAACCACTCTTTTGAGAAACAGATTAATTCTGTAGTCAAGAGATGCTTTTTCTAGCTTTGTCTATTAGGTAAGATCAAACGTTTTTTATCTTCTAGGGATCTTGAGAAAGCTACTCATGCTTTTATCTTTTCTCGCCTTGATTACTGCAACTCACTGTATTCTGGGATTAGCAAATCCCTGATATGCAGGTTACAGTTGGTCCAGAATGCTGCCGCTCGCTTTCTGGTTAGGGCAAGAAAGTCTGATTCTGTTTCTCCAATATTAGCTTCTTTACACTGGCTGCCTGTCAGTTTTCGAATTGATTTTATAATCTTGTTTCTAGTTTTTAAATCATTACATGGGCTTGCTCCTGCCTATTTATCTGAATTGTGTGTTTTACATCAGCCATCTAGAGTGCTTAGATCTTCTGGTTGTCCCTCGCACCAAGTGTAAAACTAAGGGGGACAGGGCTTTTGCAGCTGCTGCTCCTTGCCTGTTGAACTCTTTACCTCATCACATAAAGGAGTCGTCTACAATTGAACTGTTCAAAACAAGACTAAAGACTCATTTCTATTCACTTGCATTCCGTGACCTTCAGTAATACTGATGGTTTCCTCATTGTGATTATGTAACATTACTTCTATTTATTATTTATTTTATTTATGTTCATTTATTTTATTTCTATTTATGCTATTTATGTTAATTGTATGTTTTATTTTCTTCTATTATTGTAAAGCACTTTGGCCACAGCATTCCTATGTTGTTTAAAATGTGCTATATAAATAAATCGACATTGACATTGGTGAAGGTGGATGAGTTTAAATTCTTGGGATCAACAGTACAGAGTAATGGGGATTGTGGAAGAGAGGTGAAAAAGAGAGTGCAGGCAGGGTGGAATGGGTGGAGAAGAGTGTCAGGAGTAATTTGGGACAGACAGATATCAGCAAGAGTCAAAGGGAAGGTCTACAGGATGGTAGTGAGACCAGCTACGTTATATGGGTTGGAGACGGTGGCACTCACCAGAAAACAGGAGCCAGACCTGGAGGTGGCAGAGTTAAAGATGCTAAGATTTGCACTGGGTGTGACGAGGATGGATTGGATTAGAAATGAGTACATTAGAGGGTCAGCTCAAGTTGGACAGTTGTGAGACAAAGTCAGAGAGGTGCGATTGCGTTGGTTTGGACATGTGCAGATGAGAGATGCTGGGTATATTGGGAGAAGGATGCTAAGGATATAGCTGCCAGGCAAGAGGAAAAGAGGAAGGCCTAAGAGAAGGTTTATGGATGTGGTGAGAGAGGACATGCAGGTGATGAGTGTAACAGAACAAGATGCAGAGGACAGAAAGATATGGAAGAAGATGATCCGCTGTGGCAACCCCTAATGGGAGCAGCCAAAAGAAGAAGAAGAAGAATCAGGCTATATTTAGGATTACTTTTTGCATTTTCTATGTGTTTCAGCAACTTGTCTTCTTATTCTTTCTTATTCTTTATAGTTTAATCAACTTCTGCAATTTGCTTGATGCTCAGCAGATGCCACTGATCTCACTTGGTTTTTCAATCACTTTGCAATACACACACAACCGCACATCACTTTACCGCCCTTTATGCCCAGCACATTGTTGTTACCTAAAATGTTTTGAATTTCCAGAATATATCAGGACATAAACTTTTGATTAACACCAAGATCAAGGTTCTAGCCCAGGGGTGGGCAATGTCGGTCCTGGAGAGCCGAAGTATGTGCAGGTTTTTGTTCCAACCCAGTTCCTTAACGAGAACTCAATTATTGCTGATGAAGCACATATTGCTTGATGCTTCATTTTAGTGGTCTCGCTTGTTAAGGTTCTCCAACCTTAATTGCTTATTTCAATCTTAAACTGCTGCATTCAGTGTTTTAATTGCTCCTTATTAGCAATAAGATGTAAAAGACAAAGCAGCCAGCAGTTCTCCAGCTAGCTTTTTTCCAATTACATCTGTGTGTGTTCATCATGCACTGTTTGATTTAATAAAACACTTAATAGAAAAATGTGACAGACTGAAAATGATCTGTTTTAGGCTTCAAATCATTTGGATGATATCCTTGGAAAGGAAAAAATCTGCGATATAAGAGCCTTACATTGCACAGACTAACAAGCCATAAAATTAAATAAGGTCTGAGATTGGCAATGATTGGTTTCTTATTAAGCAATTGGGTTGGAATGAAAACCTGTAGCCACTGCGGCTCACCAGGACCGACTTTACCTACCCCTGTTCTAGTCCCTGTAGTCTGCAAATAATTGTATAACAGGTGGACAGACCTTAGCATTTTATATATATAGATTAAATTCAGTTTGAGTATACTTCAGTAATTTAAAATTTATACACTCTTCATCATCTTAGCATCTTATTAATAATGCTAATAAGGATAAAGAAAGTGATTCAGTACTGTTATGGTTAGTTTTGCTGCCTTATATCTTCATTTACTGGGTCTGATCCTTTGTTTTCCTCGTGTCGATATGGCTTTTCTGCAAGTACTGATGCTCATCTGGAATCTGATGCATTCAGGTTAGGCTCCACAATCCCATTCCTTATAATAGAGTTTTGCAGGTTCACAAGATGGTTGGATTGCTAATAACACATCACAGCAATCTTTGCCCTGCATTTATGAAGCGATGGATCTGAAGTTAAGGATTTGTGCCAGCAATTGGAAGGTTTGCCAGTTTGAATCCTGTAAATGCCAGAAGTGATTGCACTCCGTTGGGCCCTTGAGCAAGGCCATTAACCTGCAATTGCTCCATCCTGGGAACAACATTAATTTGTATCCAGCCCCACAAGAAGGTCCTCCATCTTGCAGGGAAAACTTGGGGGTTGGTGGCAGGATTGGCACTCCAGCCAATGTAAAAAAAAAAAATCTCACAATATTCCATTCACACTAGTGTGGTGCAGACGTGTCACCCATTGCCCGACTGCACTTGGGTCCTAATTTGGGATCCTGAGGTAGTTTGTTGCATGGAGGGTGCAGCAACGTGCTGTATCAGTGTATGCTCCCAGCCTCTCTCCTCTGTGAAGCCCTGATACCAGCCGTGAACTAAATTCTTGGTCAATATAACATAAAAAATTACTTTATCGTATATTTCCTTGCATTAGCTAGAAAACTAGTTTTACTCTTTTTGTGTAGTACTCATCACATAAATTATGTGGTAAAACTTCAAAGAATACTTTATAATTAAAAGATGTAAAAAAAGAAGCAACGGATTGTTTGCACAAGAACCTGCCATTCCTGAAATAGGTCTTTATCGGTTGCCATGAATTTATTGGAGTAGATGGCTTGGTTCCTCCCAATAAAAAATAATTCTCTGTGTAATTTTATTTTGAGCAAAGGTACACATGCAAATTTTTATGTAGGAAGTGATTCAGTTGATGATTTTTTTCTTAACACTTTTACACTTTTAGAACACACTCCTACTTCATCAGATAGGAACTGAGAAAGTTTGGCACCTTGTTTGTGCAGATGGCAATTGAATTTACCCTGGGGAAATTATTATAGTCTAACTTGTTACCATGCAAATAGAGAAAAAGCACTGTGCAAAGAGCTTTAAATATTTTTTTAGATATTATGGCCATGATGCTGGTGCCCAGCAAAGTGATGTAAATTCAAGAATATATTTTAATAATTAATTAATTTAATTTATATTGCACTTTTAAAACTTACTCAAAGCACTTTACATAGATGGTGAGGAACCATTTCAACCACCACCAATGGTTATAGTTTAACTGCGTGATGTGACGGCAGTACTCTCCCCACACATTAGCTCTTAGGTGTTGAAGAGGTGAAAGCGATAATTAGCCAGTTAGAGACATGGGATGATTGGGGGGGGCCAGAATAACCAGGCTATGTTGGGCAATTTAGCTGGGGCATTGGGGTACAGACTACTCATTTTGAAAGACACTGAGGGATTTTTATACGTATGATCACAGAGAGTCAGGACCTCTGCTTTACATCTCATTTGAAGCACCCTGCAGATTTTGTCAGCACAGTTTCCCCATCATTGTACTGGGATATTGGGATCCGAATGGAGACTACAGGGTAAGCACTCCCTACTGGCCTGACCAACACTTCTTCCATAATCAATGCAAGCTTTCCTGGTTGGTCTCCCATCTAAGTAGTGGCTGGCCCAAACATGCTTAGCTTCAGGATCTGAAGTGCAGGTGGAATGGCTGCATCCTACACATAAACATAAAAGAGAGATGTTTTAGGAGTATTTTTTAGTTTGTGTTAGTGGCTTACACACATCACCCATTACAATTATTAATTAGCTTACCATTATCCTGCACTCAGGGTAAGAATGCCAATTGACACAGCAAATGTGGGACCAATGTTTCACAAATAATGAAATGTACATCTTTCCCATACACAGAAGGTAAAATTTGGACCCATCAGTGAGGACTGTTAGATAAGTGAAAATTAAATATTGCCCATTTAAAAAATAAAATTGGTTGCAATTACCAGTGTTTCCCAAAAGGAGGTGTTCCATCTTGTAGGGCACCCTGCATATCATTGAGAGGAGTCGCAGCGCATGGCTCAATGGCAACTCTGGTCTGTACTGGGAACTGAGATGGACGGCTGCGAGGACTCAGAGGGCAGATACAGAGGCGTTTGTTAGAGGAATCTGTGAGCAAGTGACACACCATCTGTGGTCTAGTGACCCACATCCTGCTTACAGAGGAATCGAAGCATTACGCGCATCCGAATCTGTTCCTCAGAGAATTGCAGTCAGGGTGGCTGATGGAACGGTCCTTACAGATGACACTGCAGCTGTGACCCACTGGGCTGGCTACTTTGAGCAGTTGTTCAAAGCTGATCCTCTGGCTAGGACGTTAGATATCTCTGAGTCCACAGTCCTTGAGGCTGATCCTCCAATTAGCTGTGAACCACCCAATCTCACTGAGATTGCACAGGTGGTGAACCAGCTGACTGGGGGAAAGGCAGCAGGGATCTGTGGTATCTGGGGTGAACTTCTCCAGGCTAGTGGTAAGGCTGTTCTCCTGGCAGAGTTTCTTTGCAGCCTTTGTCGATTTTCGTAAAGCGTTCAACTCAGTTGATCAAGCTGCCCTGTGGGACATCCTGAGGGTTCGCAGGATCCCCTTGAGGTTGCTGGATATCATGACCAGCCTATACACTGGTACTGTGAGTGCTGTGCAGAGTGGAGGGAGAACCTCTGCGTTTTTCCCAGTTAATTCTGGGGTTCGTCAGGGATGTGTTCTTGCTCCTACTCTGTTCAATGCTTGTATGGACTAGGTGTTGGGCAAAGTCGTGAGGTCCAGTGGCTGTGGGACATCTGTTGGTGAAGAAAGATTCACGGATCTTGACTTTGCTGATGATGCTGTGATCTCCGCGGAGTCAATGGAGGCTCTGATCAGGGCACTCGAGAGACTGAGTGAGGAGTCTGAGTGTCTGGGCTTGTGTGTGTCCTGGATAAAAACCAAGATCCAGGCCTTTAATGACCTCTTGGACACAGCCATCAGGCCAGCCTGTGTGTCTGTGTGTCTGTTTGCAGAGAGAGTGTCAACCTTGTTGAGAGGTTTACTTTCTTGGCAGTGACATTCATGTCTCTGGTGACTCTTCCTATGAAGTAAGTAGACGAATTTGGAGAGCATGGGGGGTCATGAGGTCGCTGGAAAGTGGTGTGTAGCGCTCCTGAAATCTATGCAAAAGGACGACGGTCTAAGTCTTTAGAGTCCTGGTGCTTCCTGTATTGCTATGTGGTTGCAAGACATGGATGCTATCCAGTGATCTGAGATGAAGACTGGACTCCTTTGGTACTGTGTTTCTCCCTAAAATTATTGGGTACCATTGGTTTGACTTTGTGTTGAATGAGTGATTGCTCATGGAGTCCCGAATGAGGCACATTACCTGCATTGTGATCAGTTACGGCACTATGGCCATGTGGTGCGTTTTCCCGAGGGTGATCCAGCTCATAAAATCATCATTGTTGGGGACCCGAGTGGCTGGACCAGGCCAAGGGGTCGCTCACATAACACCTGGCTGCGGCAGATAGATGGTTATTTCCGGAGGGTAGGACTGGACTACGTGTCTGCCTGGGGGTTGCCAACCGGGATCCTGAGTTGTTTCATCATGTAGTGGGTGTGGTAACGCATTACACCAGTGCTTGCTCCCCAACTTGACTTGACTTGACTTGCAATTATCCACCTTAACAAAAGGATGAGTGTCTGTGTGTCCATCCAGTTACCATGTCTCTGTCATTCCAACGGATGGTGCATCACAAACATTTTTAGTAATAAATTGCATTTCATTCATCATTCTAAAAGATGGTACATCATAAACATTTACACTGCTTTTTCAAATCCCATACAAAATGACACATAACACAAGAAATATGAATTGCACAGTTCACTGCAAACATTAATCCTGAGGTCTACGTTGACCACTTAGATTTCAACCCATCATAGATGGGTAGCACAGCTAGTAATTCAATCATGTTCATATGATTCAAGTATTTCTTTAAAATGTTTAGTAGCAGTTGAAAAATATCATGCAGATATTATTACAGAGTTCTGATGCTTTTCTATTTTTTATTTTAAGATAAAAACAGTTATTAAAAATGTTGAAACACTTACTTGAAATTGGGGACAAAATATATTGAGTAATGCTGAATGTTATGTGCCAAATGCTACACTTACTCCACAATTATGGCCACTTTGGCTAGCAAATGAGACCTTGATGAGGTTGAAAAGTGTGGACGAAGGTTCGAGGTAAACAGCAGGCAGACAGCAGATGTAGAGTAAAAAAGGAATTTCTTTATTCTTGGTGAGCAGAGAGACCACTGTAGCCCCTGTCAGCTTGTGTCACTGACAGTTACCAGCAAATAGCCCAATCTTGCGGGGGTTGAGTTCCCTTTTATAATTGATACATCTTACAGAGACAGCTTATCATGAGACAAGGTTACACAATTCTTCGGGGGTGTTCAGTAATATGCCCCAAAATTACAACACATTTGTTCAAAACAACTTAAGAAGAAGTGAAAAAGCCTGTTGCTGCTGATTTTACAATCCTAGATGTTTTTTAAGATTAACAGTTTCCTGAGTACAGACTAAAAGGTCAGCAGTTTGACAGAAATGTTTCAAGTTTGTTCTTTTAGCTTTTGCACGTAAACACTTAATACTTTGATATGTAAGTCTTATTAGAAGCAATTAATCCATAGCTTATTAATACAAACTAATAATATACTGTTAAAATGATTATACAGGTAATGGTTTTTCTCTTTCTCAAAAGCAACCCAAATTTGTCAGAAATGCAAGGGAGGAATGAGGACAGCTTGCTGACTTACTATGAGGAACAATATACTGTGTAATGTAGTTATGGTATAAAATCAGACTGAGAAGCAACATCATTAGCATTCAAACCCATTCCTCCGCTGAAATGATGTTTGTTATGTGAGGTGCAGGCTACATCTTAAAACTTTCAGTGCACCTTTTGACGTGTAGCCAGCCAGTCCTTTGATGAAGAACCTCTCAGTAATTTGAACTGACCTTTCTTGGGCAGATCCACCTGTAGCAGTACTAGCATTGGCTATTCTAACTGACACATACAGCACATCCCTTCTGAAGACTGACCCTTTTGGTGGTATTGTGATTGCAAACATAGAAGCTGTTATTGTGCTGGTGAAAAATTCTATCCATTTTACACAGGACCTACTGTATATATTTAGAAAAAGATTTCAAATTAACTGCGGTGGGTTGGCACCCTGCCCGGGATTGGTTCCTGCCTTGTGCCCTGTGTTGGCTGGGATTGGCTCCAGCAGATCCCCGTGACCCTGTGTTCGGATTCAGCGGGTTAGATAATGGATGGATGGATGGATTTCAAATTAATTTAAACTATCTGGACATAAGAAAGTAAGTAGTTTATTGTTCAACAAGTATCATTAAAATGTTTCTTTTATAGTTTAAACAGGTCTCTAAATGCTCACATGGCTTGCAGTTATTGCTTGTACTCTAGGTTTAAAATAATACTGTTTTTATTTTCATTGAGGTACACATACATGCACATATTGATTCTGAAAAGTCTGAAATCAATTTTAATTTCAAAAATCTATGGCTTTTAGGAGATCTACTGTATGAGAACAGAATCATAATGAGCAAAAGAATAAGTAGTTTTTGTGGCATAAATTTAATTTGAGCTTTAATTTATTTAAATATTTATGTTTGGTATTTTTAATACTTTAAATGTGTAAATAAGCATATGCCATTTTAATACTAAGAGAATGTAATTCACTAATACAATTAAATAAGCAACATATTGTAAGCAAATTATATTTTATAACAAATTTACTGTAAATAAGTTACTACTATTAGTCTACTTTAATCAAATAATCATCTGAGCTTTAGAAAGGCCAGAATTTCTTATATGAAGATAAGCAATCAGAAAGTGTAAGATGCTCTTATTTATAAGTAAATTGTTTCGACAAAATACTGAACCTTATTCAATAGTTATTGCTATTATTATTATTTGTTTAGTGGATGCCTTTACCCAAGGAGACTTACAAAGCTTGTTATAATATGTACAAAATAATTAGAAAAATCAGCGTCCTAGGCTCTTTATCAGTATAGTGGCAGCTGTCCTGTAGACTAAGGAGTTAAAAACATTTAATGAAAAGCATTTTCAAAAGATGCCTAAACATGAGTAAACTGGGTGCAGTTTGAATAGCCAAAGAGAAATCATTCCACAACTTTGGAACTAGAACAGAGAAACAGTGTCCATTTATGGCATGTCTCACAAAACGGAGACTGTTATCAGAAAAGCAGAGGTAGAACAGATCCCTCTTAAAATGATGTATGTAGAGACCTAAAACTGGAGATATCGAGGAGCAGAACCATTCAGAGAACCATAGAATGAGACAAGAGTTTTGAACTGGATCCTTGCAGCAACAGGTAGTCAGTGAAGAGACCAAATTTGAGGGAGGAGTATTAGGAGTGAAACAAGAAACAGAAGATACCTGTCAAGCAGATGCATTTTGGAGGAGCCGGAGAGGTTGAATTGCAGTTGAAGGAAGAGTTGTAATAGTCCAGATGAGACAGAACCAGTGTCTGAAGAAGGAATTGCAGGGCATAGTTAGTGAGGAAGAGTTGGGTCCTCTGAACATTATGATGGAAGAAATTACATGATTGGATTGCTGAAGAACTGTACTTAATGAAAGTGAGGAGTTCAGAGTCATGCCGAGATTGCTAACCATTACTGCAGGTGAAAAGGTGATATCTTCAAGTGCAATGTTTAGAGACACATCTGAGTAAGGAGAATCAGAAAGCAAGTATAAGATACGTGATTTTGAAAAATTAAGTTTAAGATAATGAGTATTCATCCAGGATGAGGTGGCAGAGAGACAGGTGCACATCTGCCTGAAAGCTGTGTTATGTAAAAGGAAAAGGAGAGGCAGATCTGTGCATCATTAGCATAGAGGTGGTAGGGGAATCCAGGAGAAGAAATAGCATTGCCTAAGAAGGGAATGTAGAGGGAAAAGAAGTGGGCACAATGCTTATCCTTGAGGCACACCTGTGAGGTGTTTATGTGGAGAAGACAAGAAGTTAGACTTGGAGACAGAAAAAGATTGGAAAGGCAGGACCTGAACTGGTTTAAAGCAGAGCTACAGATTCTGTGTTCATCGCGGGAACAGATTAGCAAGGAGTGGGTTAACAGTATCAAAAGCCAAAGAAAGGTCAAGAAGGATAAGGACAGAGGAGAGAGAAGCAGCTCAAGTAGATCTAAGAGCATTTGTGACTGAAAGTAGTGCAGTCTCGGTAGAGTGACCCTTGTAGAATCCTGATTGAAGAGGATCTAATAGATTGATGTTGGGGAGATAAGAGAACTGTTTGTTGACTACGTGTTCTAGAGATATGGACAAGAATGGCAGAAGGGAGACAATAATTCTGATTAGCAGAGGGGTTGAGAATGGGTAGCCTGGGAAGACAGAGAGAAGCAGGACACACACCGCCATTATCGGCAGGGGAGCCATTGCAGGGAGCGATATGGCTGCCCGGGGCTCAAATGCAGGTGCATGCCAGACCAAGGAATGATATGCCATGTGATTATTTGTCTTGTTTGCTGTGATCGTACCTCGTAGATGGGGACTGCCTAGTCTGCCATACCTGGCTGATATATGTCCCCAAGATTTATGATGGTGGTGCGGACATGGAGCTGTTGAGTGGCCTGCGTCTTCCCTTTCCTTTCCATTGTGGGCAGGAGCACTGCATTTCTGACCCACAGTGCTGAGTCTGCACGTGCTGCTGTATGCCTGCATTTGCACTGCTGTGTCAGGGTTTGCCACAAAAACAGGTCCCTGCCTTGTAGACAGCCAGGAATGCTGCCAAATACACCACTTACGGACACTGGGGGCCATACCAGCTCCCTAAATCTGACACAGACAGACACTAGGCACAAGTCCAGCAACAGACACGGCTTTTAATTCATGGGAAATGCTTTCAATTGTCTACCACCTACAGTGCACAAAACAAAAGCACAGTATAAGTACAAAACACACTTTTCTTCTTTCTTTTCTTCTTTTCATTCTTTCTCAGTCTGCCTCCTCTCTTCCAGGCAAGCATTATCTTCTCCATCCTGACTCTGGAAGTTCAAGGCTTCTTTTATCTTGAACCTGGGAGTACTTTCCATTAGTGTGGTCCAGAAGCACTCCTGGGTGAGGAAGAAGCCTGATTAAGGTAGGGCTCCACAGTTCCTGCTGCACCCTGTGATGGCACCCGCGGAAACCAACAGGCAGTACCAAACTGCAAGTACTCACTATGTATGTCTATTCCCCCAGTCCCTTCCATTAAGGAGACGTCCCAGCCAGGAAAGGGCCCTGGCTGTCCATCACACAGATTACGATTAAGAGAGAGACACTGTTCAGAGATTTATCTCTGATACCATTAGACCTTGAAAGTTTTGGGCAGAAAATTAAAGAGGGACAGAGCTCACATGAGCAGAAGGAGTATGATGTTGAAAGGGGCAAGCATCTGCAGCAGCTGCACAGGGTAAAAGCACAAAAGCCACATTATCTGAAATAGCTTCTTACAGAAGCAAAAGTGGACAAAAAGCAAAGGTGTCACTACAGCTGTGTTTCTGCCATATTGTTTATTATTTAGTATTTATGCGTTTAGAAAGATAATACAGTAGAAGTGCTGTCGATGCTTATCAACACAGGAAGTTCTTGAAAGAGTCTCTATCGTTGATGGTAGATGATGAGTCACATGAAAACACTGAGGCACACAGCAGGAAGACAAATGATGAACAACAGAGTAAGGCAGTGATATTTCTGATGCCATCAGAATCTGGATGTTCTGGAAAGTTCAGATGAAGAGGAGGAGGTTGAAGATGAAGGGGCAAGCAACTGCAACAGTTGCACAGGGTAAAAGCACACAAGCCACATCACCTCAAATTGCTTCTTACAGATCAAAACTGGACAAAAATCACAGAAGGTGTCATTACAGATATGTTCCTATTGAGTTGCTCATCATCTAAATATTTGAGTTTAAAGAGATAAGAGTATAATAAAGGAATTGCTGCTGATTCTTATCACCATAGGAAGCCCTTGCTAGAGACCCTGTTGTTGATGGCAGATGACAAGTCAGATAAAGGCATGCAGCAGGGAGACAAATAATGAAGAGCAGAGTAAGGCAGTGCATAGTGATACTTCTGATGCCATCAGGTCCTGAATGTTCCGGGTAGGGAATTATAGAGGGGCAGAGCTTAGACAAGGAGAAGGAATTTTAAGATGAAGGGGCAGGCAGCTTCTTTACAGCTTCTGACTGAAGCAAAAGTGGACAATCACACTCAGAAGGTGCAACATAGGTGTTCTGTATCACTGGACTGCAAAACAGTTGAGTGCTGAAGCGTGTGCCTGGA
Source organism: Erpetoichthys calabaricus (assembly GCF_900747795.2). Classification (NCBI taxonomy): domain Eukaryota; kingdom Metazoa; phylum Chordata; class Cladistia; order Polypteriformes; family Polypteridae; genus Erpetoichthys; species Erpetoichthys calabaricus. The sequence continues at coordinate 295,287,289 of NC_041394.2, forward strand.
GCCACATTGAAATGGTCACAAAAATGTAACTATGGTCTGGGATTAATTGTAATGAGTGTCAGAAATGATTGTGAAATTATATGTAAATATTAAAATTTAAAATTATTAAAAATTAACTTGAAAAAAAGCAAATGTTTAGGGAAGATGTTTTGAAAATAACTTTAGCTGTTTATAGTTATTTGTGGCTTGATTTATGCGTAAATTTATACTGGGTCTCTAAAGACCCTAGGTATGTAAAAGTGTTTATTAAAAGACCCATGTATACAGGGATTATCCTGTTTTGTTTTATTAGACATTTTTAGACACTGGAATAGTTGTATGCTTTTAAATAAATCCAACTTAATCTTGGCTCCTAATATCTAAGAGATATGGAGACTTTTTGAATAAAAATGGCAAAGATGACAAATGCATACAAAAAATGTGGGAATAAATCAAGAGAGAAAACAAAGTACAAAGTAGCTGAACCAAAGCACATACACTTCTACAATGGCCTAGACTATATAGGTACTGAATGTCTATTTTACTATGGTGTTGTTTGCTCACTAGACCATCCTTCAAATACCATAAAGCATGCTATCTCTAACCTCTCCATTTCTCTCCCTCTCTTTTCATATCTCTTTCTGTCACAACTCTGGGGTTTTCCCCCCACCACTAAGCCATTTTCTCAAATCAACTTTTAAATTCTAGACTCAGTGAATTCTGTGGTTCATGACTGTAACTCCCTCAAGCCTTCCGTGATTACTCTGCACCTCAGAAGCTTCATAAACACTTTATGGGCCTGGGTGTCTCAAGCAGCTTCTAAACCTCCATGCTTAAAAGGGTAACACAATTCCTGATCTTCCAATCATTTTTTTTTAAAGGGCACTATGGTCCCATTTCGTTTGACACGGAACATTGTGCTCAATCAGCCTGTCAATCTGCCTCCTGTCAGTGTCCCGTAGCCATGTAATCTTTCTGTGTATCCTATGAATCTGGTCAGCCACCTGCCCTCTGGTGACCTTTCATAAAACAAGACTTTTTTTTTGTAAGTTGTTCCCATTCCCCTTGGCTTTGCATTGGTGATGCTGGCCCTTAACATCCTTAACATTCCAGCTAATGTACATGATGTGCTTGTGAAGCCTGTCCTCCCACACAGGTAATCCATTAGAATATATTTATTCACATTAATATTACAGTCAGATATTTTGAATTTTTGTTGAAGTTTAAAGTTAAACCCCTATAGCTATGTGCTGTTCTGTTTAACTAACATTTAAATATCAACCACTGTACTGCCTAATACAGTTCAATGACTTGAATATAAATCTTTTCCCTGTGTAACCAGCAGCTCACAAATTCTCAACATAAAAGAAACATATTCTTTCTGTTATGTTGTTGGGAGATGATTCATAGGGTATTCTTTATACGAATAATAAAACAGTTTTATAAAAATGTGGTCATGTAGAATTTGGAAACCATGCCAAAACCAGTCAGAGAGGCAAAGATTGGTACAGAGACCTGTCAAAGAAAAACCCATTAGGAACTAAAAGAGAGACATAATGTGGGGTTGAGTCATCAAAGCAAAGGTCTATCTTCTTGAACTTTTCTAACAGGCATGCATTTATTTTCTAACTGCTTTCACTAAGATTGTTATTTTTCAGTTAAAAACTAAGTGTTGGATTCTTGTGACATATTTTCTCTAAATATCATCTAAAGCAAATGAGCAAAAACAACATGAAAATGCAAAATGCTTAGCACCAGTAAAGGGACTGTTCATAAAATAAAATCAGGGGAATGTAAGGGGTGAGGATATTACAATCCAGAATCACACAGCTAGAAAAATGTTTTATTCCTGGTAAAACATGGTAAAAAAATTCATCTTGTAATCTAAGCCCCAATTCAGTTAATGCCATTTGCCTAACTAACTGAACTAAATTACAAACATTAGCTGGTTATGCCTCTAACAGAAAGTAACATGTGTTAAGTTTCAGTAAGATCACTTGAATGTTGTCAATGTGATTACAGCCCATTAGAAGGGACAAAAATGATCTCAGTAATTATAAACTGGTAAACCTTACATTTGCTCCATGCAAAATTATAGGTCTTATAATGAGAAATCTATTAGAAGTCTACTTCTAGGAAAATAATATACTAAACAGTGGCCAGCATGGGCTCAAGAGAGGAAGAGCCTGCCCATGCAATATGTCTTTTGTGAACATGCATGTGCGATGCTAAGCAAAAGTAAAGCATATGGCATAATTTATTTAGAGTAAAGAAAAAGGATTACTTTTGATATCAGAGGTAACTTGCAGAATTGGATTTCAAGTTGGGTCATTGGTTAGAAACAAAACCTGAAGGTAAAAGGAAATGTTCCACAGTGTTAGGTCATCAGTGGAGTCCCTCAGGATTATATGTTTGGACAATTGCTCTTTCTAATTAATATAATACAATTGTGATTCTGATAAAACTGGAGGGATAGCAAAAACCGAGGCAACCTCAAAATTCATAAATATTCCAGTAGAGTCTTGAAAACTGGTTAAAAAATGAGAAAGTACAGTTTTAAAAGGTAGAGAAGTATAAAGTACTACAAAGGGGAAAGGCAACATTAATTAATCATACAAGATTGTGAACCTCAGGAATCAACCCCTGAGAAGAATTTAGTGTTACAATTTGAGTAAAAGCACATAAATGGAAGCTGATCAAAGAAAGAATGAAAATGACCAAGGCCCTCATTTAGAAAACATTGCATGGGTTTGAATGTGAAAATATGTGCACTCCAAAAAAAAGTAAACTTTTGTTTTGCATATATACATTTCTTTGCAGTTTTACCTTTATAAATCACAATCACCTTGTAAATATACGTATTGGAACGTGCATCGAACACCGCCTCAAAACATCCATATGTGAAGCAGGCTAATCAGCCTCAATCATATGTAATCATGTTGCTCCAGAACTTCATTGACTTTTGGAGCAACCTCACGCCTGACGCATCAAGACCCTGCCACCAGCATTCAAGAATATTAGGCTGAACTGCACAATTAAGGGAGTCCACAATAATCATGGGAGCACACGAAAGATGTAAGGCATCAGCATATGAGTGGGTATCCACTATTACCTGGTCTGTGCAATGTTATGATTACTGTTACAATAAATTGTACAGGACATATGAAAAACTGAAGGTTCAGCTAGTTACTTTACCAACAAGCCAACCATCACATACAGCACCAGCAGTAAATTGTCTTCCACCTCCTCAAAATAAATGAATTAGTGGTTGAACCAGGACACCGAGTCACAGTGTTTGTCAGTCTCATCTTGGCATCACAGATGACTTGTGTATTAATGGAATGTAGCTGCTTATACTGTAGTTAACAAAAGCAGCTTGATTCTTGCTAAGTACCTTTATTGCAGTATGAGTGCAGTATAGTGCTCAGATTACGTTAGAAGAACTTGAAACTGCTGCAAATTGCTTTTTTTATGTTGGCAAAAACATTTTATATGTTATATACAGTATGTGTAGCCACACAATACGAAAACTGGATGTAGTGCCTTGCCAAGCAGATAATGGCTTCCAGAACAGCTGAAACAATGAATCTTAGCTTGATGAGACATTTCTGACCTGTCAGCAAGTTCCTTAAGAAGTGAGAACAGGCAGTCGATATAAACTGGTGAAAAACAAAAAAAAGTTCTTTAGTGTAAATACACACCATTGGCCCCATTTAAAGGTCAAATAAAATACAGTCTGTATATCATATTCAACACTTTTGAGGTGAAATATATTTGTCACATCAACACATATTATAATAACAGCTCGGTTATAATGAATTAATGCGTGAGACGCATCATTTTGCTGGTTTGGCTGCATTTTCCCACTTGATCAAGGGCGTTATCTTTTCCAAAGATGTTACATACGTTACACTATAAACAGACATACATTCCCCCATCAAGTTTTCTTTTATAAATCCCAATGTTTGAGTGGAAAGTTGCGTACGCACATTTCAGACCTCTTGTAGTGCGTATACAAGCTTAATATATGAGGCCCCTGGAGCTGACCCAAAAACAAAAGGGAGAGATGATAATTTATATTCAAGGATCAGACTGGGGTTACAATGACAGAAGGAAGTCAAAAATACTGAAAAATCTGAAAATGTTAGTCAATAAAATATGCTCAGAAATAAAAGCCAGAGCTTCTGTTACAAAAAGGAAACCCTAAATTAATTAAAACACTACATACACAGAGATTAATTTATTGAATGAAAGTCCACAACTAGGCCATCAAGCTGTATGTGTTACCATCATTTATTGAGGCGATGAAATCACAGGTCACAAGGCACATGATTCGCAGCAGTCATTATTTATGACCGATATGGCGGTGCCCATGATTTGTGCTGTAAAGCAGTGGTAACCAAGGTAGAAAAACCTGAAAAAATGAGGACTACTTAATATCATAATGTTAATAATAATTAACAGTAAGAAAAACATAAGCAACGTGTGTAAAAAAAAGAAAAAAAAGATGTCAAAAGGTACAAGAATCGGAGTTTAAGCTAACGCAGCTTTCTATGTAAAATTAAAAACCCCAAAAAAATGTTAGATCAAATTGTAAATACTGTCCAATGTAAATCAATGAACCTTACACTTTGATTGCTAGTGGGGTGGCATCAGAGTGTTTTGGTCAGTTTTGGTGAACATCCTTAAGAAAAAGACACTGTGGCTAATATTATGCTGCAAGGGCAAAAGGGTGGACCAGGAGATAAACTTAGCTATTAGGTTAACAAGTTTAACTGACCAGATTGTTTTCTCTCATTTTAGTTAACCACATTAGTCTGATGCATTAGATGGTCTCCACTTATTAGTTAAACTGTAAAGTAAGTGAAAAAGGTGCACATAATTGTGTAAAATGCATTACTGCAATTGCTCAATCTTACCCATAACTGTTCTTCTTCACTTCAGAAGCAAAAAGAGGGCAAAAGTTATAACTGAAACACAAGAGATCAAAGAGGCAAAATCCAAAACATAATACTAGTTTACCTTAGTAAACTCCAGTGCCAGTTGACACATTAGGCAACAAAAGCACAGCATTGAATTCTGTTCAATGCTAAATCTTTTGTGTCTTCCAATGTGATATCTACATAATCCTAACTTGTAGGTAAAAAACAAAAACTGAAAAATAGATCAGAGAGCCAGAAAGACACAAACAAACCTTAGATTTTGTTTTCTTTTTGCATGATATCCTCAAACCCAGACAAGTTAAGTGTCCCCAAGCAACAAACTTATACCCTATGACCCCCGAGGTTACTTTGTATATGACCTTTGACACAGCAAATCAACCAGCAAACAAAACCATGCAAAGTGGCAACTCCCAAATTAAACACTAATGCATTGTGGGACAACATAATTTAATATATAATACTAATACAAACCCCATTTCGAAAAAACTAAAGTCAGGAATGGCTACTGCAACCTCACAATTCATGTGAAAAAGTAAGAATAATAATGAAAAATAACCAGTTATGATATCTAGAAGGGATTCAGAGAAGGGCAACAAAGTGCAATCCAGGGCTACAGGGCAATTCATAAGGCCCTGGAAGTTAAAACGGAGTTCACAGAGATTTTCACCACTTTTTAAAAGGAGAAAACGTAGCTATTATCTAGCTTGACAATTTAACTGTCCAGATCCTCTCTTCTTATTTTAGCTAACCACATGAGTCTGTTGCGTTAGATGGTCTCCTCTCTTTAGTTAAACTCCTTGGGTTTTTATACAGTATGTGAAAAAATGTGTGCATAACTGTGTGAAATACATTACTCCATGCTCAGTTCTCCTTCTTTGGGACACGCATGTTTACTTAATTTTGAAGTGATGGGCTATTAATGAGGACAGCTTTAAATAATATATTTCCTGTAAGCTCATTAAACACACAGTCAGAGGACAAGGATACATTGTCAATATATATAAAAAATTAATAATTTGTAAAAACTATAAGTATCAGAATAAAAAGACCAAGGAATGACAAAATTAGTAGAAGGATGCCCATGACAAAATTACTCTCTGTACAAAGTATGGTACACCAGTAAATGAACAAAATGAGTGAAGTTGACCACCATATAAATATTATTTTCACTGTGAGAGATGTGGCCAGATGCATCTGTGCCAGTTAAACAACAGTCAGATGTGTGGTAAGTGGTGAGCCAATGGTTGTAGCTCGGCCGACATTAACCAACGCTCCACACAGTTCCGTCAACATGACTCACTCCCTAACAATGACAATGGAGGAGAGCAACAGAACAAAAAAAATCTGCACCTGAAATCCTCATTAGAAATATGCTGGTTAGGAAACACATTTTTATTTGACAGTTCTAGCAAGTTGGTGTCACAAAGAATTAGTATACTGTAGAATATCGGCAATACTGTAAGATTGTGCTTCTTGTCATCTCAAAGAAAATGCATCAGAGAAAACCAAGCATTCTGCTACCTGTCATTCATGTAGACAATAAACAAAATGAAAGCAGAATGCAGAAGTGTAGCAATCATTCACTGTGTATTTTATAAAGCATGCCTTTCCATTGAGACCTATTTTTGATCATCAGACTAACTGAAGTTAGAGAAGTGCTGCATCAGTGTTAATCTGTTAGCAGAAAACTGGCAAACTTAGTTTCAAGGTGAAAAATAAAAACAAAGAAGATAGAAGCAATATCTTTCCACTGTCAAATCTTCATCAAGTATACCATACAAAATGAAAAGTTGTGCTTCAAACTTTGTTTATGAATGTATTTTATTCTACCTTATTTGTCTTGTACAAAGTAAACAGCTTTTTTTCCTGAAATCATTGACATTCTTTAAACTTACTTAATATTGCTTCCTGTTATAATGTCTTATACTGTATGTGTGAATGCCTATTTACAGTGGCACAGATTCATGCAGAGACTCCTGGCCAAGATTCCTGGTTCCAGATAATTAAAAACAATGATCTAATGTTGTTCGTAGATCTGCAATTGTGGTGCAACCAAACTCGTTCATCTAATTACTGATACAACCTAATTCTGGTAGCATCTGGAAAAAAGGCAGAAACTAATCCTGGCTGGGACACCCATCTATGGCAGGCACATGCAAGATTCTAATTTTGTTCTGAAATAATTATACGCAAAAAGTGTTTAATTTAGGATTTAAAAAAATACTCGTCAAGCGTGCATGCCATTGTAAGTTTTAGCTCTGCTACCTTACACCACCAGAAGATTAAGTTCAAATCCCAACCCGGTCACCAAATATATAAGCTTTTTCCTGGGTATGTTGGTTTCCCCATGTATCCTATATACAGTCTTGTTAGGTAAATTGTCAGTTGTAAGTTAAACTTATATGGGTATGCGCTGTCACTAATTGTTTTCCCAGTGCTGGTGTGATATATTCCTGTGTGAATTGTAAGGGGCACCACAGAGCCCGAGACACAATCACACAGAATCACGTCCCGAGTCCAAATGCAAGGTTTTAATATAATAAAACATATTCATCAGTTCCACAAGAACAATACCATACTGCACAATTCTCTTCTTGTCTTGTCTCTTCCCTTCTGTTCTCCTCCATTCTTCCCAAGCAAGCTTTTTCTGTCCTCCACACCTGACAACTCTCCTGGGTAAGGAGAAGTGACTCCTTTTATCTAAGACACGGGAGTACTTTTGGTGCTAGGACAAAGTCCATAGGAAGAACTTCTGGGTCAGGCAGAAGTCCCATGAAGTAGGGATTGTAGCTCCCTGAAGTGATCCCCTATAACACTCCTGGAACCCAACAGAGCTGCACCCCAGGACTCCAATTCCCAACATGCCCTGTGGGTATTCAAGTTAGCACTGCAGTCCAGGGACATAGCCATCTAGGATATCGAGGGGGAAAGTATCCAAAATTTGATGTTTCCCCCAATCCTTCCATTTCATTGGCCTCACAGATGGTTAAGGTTCTTTGTTCCATCTTGGCCAGGACGTCAGCCCATGTGTGCCATCCATTGCATTGGATTAAATGGGATTCATATCAGAGTAATGGACTTGCCAACTATACAGCCTCATAGCATATCATGAAAATTCACTCACAATCAAATTATACAACAGTATTATAATCAGATATTGTTGCTTTTCTTCACAAATTTTAAAGCAGTAACAAAAGTGTCATCTCATCCTGATATGTTATTGTTTTAGTTAGGTTAATTGTAAAACACAAAGGATGTTCAAAGTAATTTTTTGTATGCCAGTGATTTTTTTCTACCTGTTTTATTTGCTGATGATCTTGCTGTGATATCCCATTAGATGTGAATTTCAGTAGATCAAATCTATCATGAGGGAACATTTATTTATTTTACTCATAGTAGGAAAATATGCAGTACTAGAAGGCCTCAATAAACTAGCCCACTGTTTGGGCTATGAGAAACACCTCCAACACAGCAGATACACACTGCTACAAGCCACAACTCTTCTTGTCCTGTCTCCTTCTCATTAATGCAGGACGGTTCTTCTCATAGTGCACTCCTTGCCATCTCCTCTGCCATATGCAGTGTGTCATTTGACAAGTAGAGTTGAGTCGTACGGCTATTTAAATCTCCACACAGAATTCCCTAATAGAATGAATCATCCAGTGATGGTAGTGATGAATGGCTCTTTTAGAAAGTTTCCAGTCACTCCAGTTAGTTTGTTCCAATCCATTCCAATCTCAGTTTGCCAGCCACAATGCTGTGATAGGTGTAATTAAATGTAAAACCTAAAGCTGACCTTGATCATAATATTGATAAGTGCTGAAAAGTTAATGCCAATGAATACACAGTTGGTTTAAATAAATTTTGTGAAGGATTGCTTTAGTTAATCAGGATTTTAATTTTTAAGTTATAACAATACCACTAATAGCAACCATTCATATAGCACCTTATTTATATAAAAATGTGGCTTAAAGTGCATTACATAGACTAAAAATAAATAAATGTAGTATTAAAAAACAAAACATGATTAAGAAGAAGACAGCATTCAAGTCTGGTGACAGATGGGCTCTAAATGGCATACAGAGTGTACTGAAGAAAAAACTGAGTGAAGCTTACAGCGCTAAAATAGAAAACAAACTGATTCAGAATAGCATGTTTGGAATGAACTGGGCATAATTAATGGACTCCAGAAATGGAAGGCTGAAGTGGTACAGGGGAATGTGGATAAACCTAATACCCTGACTTTTCCCTCCTTCCACTACAACCTTATAATAATGGCCAGTCCACCAAAGCCATCCTTACTGCAACAACAACTACTACCACTTTAACTGGTATGGCCAGTGATGAGTCCACATCTGACTATCATTGTGGGATGTCAATAACTGATGACCAACTAAGGCGACAAGCATGAAAGGCCACAGGACCTTGAGTTCTTATTTCTCCAGTGCCTTCAGTACCATTCAGACATCCCGGTTGAGGGGCAAACTCAGAGCTATGCAGGTGGATGAATCTATGGGGTCCCGGATAATGAACTATCTGTCGGGCAGATCACAGTTTATGAGACTCAAGGTCTGTATCTCTGATACAGATGTGAGCAACACTGGAGCACCACAATGAACAGTGCTGTCTCCTTTTCTCTTCACTCTGTATACCTCAGACTATAAATATAACACAAGGTTATGTCACAAAAAAAAAATCAAATTATAATAATAATAATAATAATAAATTATTATTATAAATTATAATAAATTGTAAAATGGCACAAAAATACCAAATCTCACAGGCCTGTTTAACAAACAAGTATTACAGAAAGCAGAGTGGACTCATCAGACAGACAGACAGGACTCATCATCTGCATTCTCAATTTCAACTGCTGCCATCAGATCCAGGTTCAAGATTTCATGGGTAAAAAACAACTGGTTCAAATATTCTTTCATTCCAACTGCTATTAATGATCTAAATAAGTTCATAATAAACATCCACAGGCTGAACACTAGGCATTTGCATCAATCATCAGTGAAGTCTAAATAAATTGCATGTTCTGCAGGAGTACTAGGGTGTTGTATGAGGGGCCAAACAGGTCACAAATCAAATATTTTTGTACGAAAACTATTGGTTTATGTGTGAAAAGTCAAGAAAAATGACACCTTTTATTGGCTAACTAAAAAGATTACAATATGCAAGCTTTCGGGGCCTGAGTTGCCTCGAAAGCTTGCATATTGAAATCTTTTTAGTTAGCCAATAAAAGGTGTCATTTTGCTTGACTTTTCACTATGTTCTGCAGGAGAAATAGAGTATTGCTTCAAGAACCTCTTGTATGCCTACAATTCTGTACAAACATAAAGCTCCACTACTGAAATATACTGTACCAATAAATGCAGCTCTTCTTCTCTCCTCTAGCAAGCACCCAAATGACAGATGTAACAAAAGTAAGCAAAACATGCATGTATACTCCCCTCCAGACTTCTCACTAGGTTCCTCTCTTTACCATATGTGGGACTGCTTTTTATATACCACCCTGTATTTACATGAGGTGTCCATGTATTGTAATTACAATATATGAAGGGATCTCAGTACTAATGGCACTGTCTGGAGAAGGGAGGGTGCAAATAAAAATCCTGCTTAATGCCCCCTAAATACTAGCATCAATGTTTAAAATTATGATGAGAAATGCAAGGACACCCAATCCTTATATTGTTATCAGCTGGTGTCCCAAGCACTGTACTGTTCCAAACCACATAGTCCCAAAAATACCCACTAGAACGGACAACTGTCAAACTGAGCTAGTTACAAGGGCAAACAAAACAATCTGTACATGTTCTGAAGGTGGCAAACAAGATGCAAATAAAGCATAATACAAGTCAAACAATTAATAGCATTTGTCATAAACCATCATTTGGGAATGGAAAAACCCAACAAAATAATGAAATAATGCTAAATACTGTATGTCTAGAATCTGACACTCCCTGTACTTGAGTGACATCTCTTCTTGTTTTTTTCCCACATTTCAAAGAAGTGCACGTTTCATTGAATGGTGTGTCTAACTTGAATTATTATAAGTGTATGAATGTGTGTGTGTGTGTTTTTGACCTCAGATGAACTGGTGTCCCATTTTGATATTTTGCTTGTAGTGCTCTATACGGACCATCGAGAAATAAGTAAACGGATGAATGGATGTTATGGACTATATCATCTGGGAATGGTTGAATGATCACACAAAATTATTTAAAAATGTATAATATCTGTTATCTTAAAATGTATTTTTATAGCTACTGTGATTAAAATATTATCATGACATTTTATAATGTTAGTTTGGGAGAAACCATTGTAGCCATTTTTAATGATTTATATTAAGAACTACAGCTACTGAGTATCTGGTGAGAATTTCAAGCCCTTTCAGTGACGTTTCTCTGTCACTACTAATTAGGATAACAAAATGTTATTTTAAGATAACTGATACAATATGCCTGTTGGAACAGAAAAGGCTTAGTCAGACACTCTGACTCTTCAGTAATTATGGCATGATTATAAGAGATAATATCAGAGATACCAAGTTCCTGTTTCATAAATGTGATTACTAAACATTAATGGGAACATTTAACTAAAATGTTGTATTTTCCAGTCATCGATCCTTGGAGTGGAGTCGGGGTGGTGGGCTCTTCATCTTTTACTATGAAATTGTAATGGTTTCAGAGACTGTTTAACACTAGCCTCAATGTGATAATCAGCCTTTTGCCCCATCACTGGAAGACCTGTCATTACATGATGCCTTCTTCTGTTTTCAGGCTTGTGACCTGCAGAAAATAAATGTACAGGGGAATTAAACAACAATTGTAGCTTTGAGGAGTGTCCTGTGTCGGGTTTCCAAAGGGTGAGTTTTTGCAAGTGCTACTTTTATATACATGGGTACTGGTCACCTTTATTTAACTCACTAAGTTGAAATCCCACTTGTCTGAATTTGTGATTGAATCAAACAGTCATTCTGACATTTGCTTGAGCTGGCAAAGCGCAGACATTAAATTTCTTTATTTTATATTCCTTATTAGAAAGAAAAATGCCACTGTAACAATTTAATATGAAAAACTGGATTAATGCTATTCCATTGGCACATCAAATTCCAAACACCGTGCTGGCCCAGTTAAATTGCCTTCCAAGATCTTTAACCACCTCCTTCATGATTTTATTTGCTCTACCATCAAATTTGTGACTATTTGTAGCTTAACTTGATTAAAGGTTAAGGAGCAGCCAAGCTTTTTCAAAGTTAGATATGTATGTATTTGTAAACCCAACCTGCAGTTCTCTTGTTATCTTTTTCACAACTGAACATTAGGATTTTCATTTCTGCCCTCATATTTAAATTATTTACTGTAGGCTGTAGTGCAGATCTGGTCACTTCTATTTTTGACCACTGGAGCTGGAAACAAAGAAGCAGAGACTCCATGAGGTCTTTCGATACAATATGAAGGATATGGCATATCTGGTGAATGGAAGACAACAAAAGCTGTGTCTGATAAGTGGCAGTCATAATCTTGAATATTCCCTCAGTGAGGATTAGCCAAGGACTTGAATAATATATATTACTTATGTCTGTATATGTGCAATAGCGTACATGTCATAAAAATACAAAACGTCTATAGCAAAAGTATTGGGACACCTGATCATTACACCAACAGGGACTTTAATGACATTGCATTCAAATTAGATTTTAATATGGAGTTGGTCCCCCATTGGCAGCTATAACAGCATCCACTCTTCTTGGAAAGCTTTCCACTTACAGGTGACTGTGGAATATTCAGCAGGGATGAAATTTCATGGACTATCCTATTGCAAAGGTGGCATCCTACCACAGTACCATGCTTGAAGTCACTGAGCTCTTCAGAACGACCAATTTTGTTTCACTAATGTTTGTAAATGAAGACTGCATGCCTAGGTGCTAGATTTTATACACCTGTGGGAATGGGTTGGATTGAAACACCTGAATTCAATAATTAAAAGGTGTGTCCAAATACTTTTGTCCTTATAGTTTATCTCTAAATGTTAATTCAATTTGCCATAAAATAATGTAGAGAGGGCGGCACGGTGGCGCAGTGGGTAGCGCTGCTGCCTCGCAGTTGGGTGATCTGGGGACCCGGGTTCGCTTCCCGGGTCCTCCCTGCGTGGAGTTTGCATGTTCTCCCCGTGTCTGCGTGGGTTTCCTCCGGGCACTCCGGTTTCCTCCCACAGTCCAAAGACATGCAGGTTAGGTGGATTGGCGATTCTAAATTGGCCCTAGTGTGTGCTTGGTGTGTGGATGTGTTTGTGTGTGCCCTGCGGTGGGTTGGCACCCTGCCCAGGATTGTTTCCTGCCTTGTGCCCTGTGTTGGCTGGGATTGGCTCCAGCAGACCCCCGTGACCCTGTGTTTGGATTCAGCGGGTTGGAAAATGGATGGATGGATAATGTAGAGACTCATACTTGACTTGTGAGGAAATATACAGGTGAGCATCTTTTGGGGGTAATGGAGAAGAATAAAAGGAACTGTGGTGAACAGCAGTCAGTTGGACTTCAAAACAGTGACAAAAGTACTGACTTGAAGTTGGCAAATAACTGACATCTATAACAGATTCCATGCAAAAAAAGCTAGCACAATTTTTAATAATAAACACATCCATGCATTATTGAACTCAAACAACCTTCTCAAATCTTAAAATTTTCGGGTATTGTGTGTTAACACGGTCTAGTGGCCCTCCTTTAGAGTATTTTGCAAAGAGCTCCTAATGTTTGGATTTCTGATTTTTATATTTGAATTTTGCTTCAGATTTGTCTTTGGGTTATTGGTTTAAGGATTTGGTCCTTTTTGTTCTTGTATTTATAGTTATATTTAAAGGTTATGTTTTGGCAGTTTTTTGGAGTTTGGTAGTTAGTCAAACTTTTTGTTTCAGTGTTCTTACTTATCTGCTTTTCTGTAATTAATTTTGCATTTTTGTTAATACTGTATTTCTTTATGTTTTGTATTAATTGTATTAGTATATTTTCCTTTTCTGGGTTTTAACTACATTAATTAATTTTCTTTATAAATAATTCATTTAAACACAGGTTTTTTTGTCATTTGAGAAATTTTACATAAAAGTAGCCTTCTGTTTGAAAAAATATAAAAAAAGAATCTTCAATACCTTTCTATGTAGCATTACTCACATTAAATAGTTGACTCTGAGCCATTTTGCTCAATTTACACTTCAGAGCAACAGAGTACAGGCTTATCATAGAGGTGGATGTTGAATTGACAAATCAGCTAACCGACTGATTGATTATTTGTGTCGGCCATTTTGCTTTTCTTAGTTTGGATTTTATCTTGTTAGTTGACTTATTCTTTTCATAAATTAAGCTAATTTAATGAATTATTCTTTGCCATTAGGAAAGCTAAAGAAAGATACCATCCAAATATTCCTTTAAGGTTATCATTGTTTCTATTTCAGCTACACGTCTCGGTACTTTGTTCTATATTTCCACAACAAAATTGTAATTTTTGTGAGTTCTATTAGTCTAGGAGACAAAACCTGACAAACCAAAACCTGAATTTCAAAAAAATATGTTAACATTCACAAAATGAGGGGTGAATGCATTAAATGTGTGTATACCCTGATGTAATGTTTAGATGTATCTCCTTAAAGTATTCAACTTGTTTTCATGCCTGAAGGACAGAGGATTTTTCTTTGATTCCTGATGTCACATTTTCATTTATGCTTTGTAAATCACATCTTCCCATCCCATAAGTAATTTTCTTTTTCTTCTTTCCATTTTTTCTCCTACTATATACAGGCTTTACTAGCTAAGCATTTGCACTTTTTTCCTGAATTCAAAGCTAATGGACCCTTAATTCTCAAAGTTCTAGTAATACATTACCTTCAATGTCAATCCAGTCAGTGTCCTAATAATTGATAGCTTTAATAACAAAGTTTAAAACTTTTTATGCTTATCAGCAACCTTTCAAGAAATGCATCTCTTTTCATTTTTATAAGAATGTTGCAAATGAGCCATGAATTTCACATGCGATTAACCACATTCAGCAAAAATAAGCATAAAAGGTCACTTAAACAGGGTAACAAAACTGAAGAAAAAATGTGGTAATCGGTCCTAAAATACAAAAATAGCATAATCAAGCCATGCAGAGCACAATATTTTATATTCGTAAAAAGTACTTAATGTAAAATAGTATACGATAAGTATAATAATTGAGTTTAGGACAGATTAGGAAGATGGTACTGAAAGATGATTCTTTGATTTTATCCTCAAAATATTTAACATTGAATCCCTAACCATCTTTCTGCAGGAAGTCTACATTTCCACTCTTTCTGTAGGGATTCGTGGAGTGTTCCTATCGTCCAAAGACACTTTGTCAGTGAACTAATTACGTTACATTGCTTCAGTGTCATTGTGCGTCTGTCTTTTTTGTGTCTGCTGTTTAATGCACTGGTGTGCCAGACACAGTTGATTCCTGCCTTACGCTTAATGTTTCAAAGATAGGATCTACCAGTGTTTGACCCTGACATTGATTAAATGGACCTAAAAATGGAATAGAGCAACGGAACTGCAATTATATAGGGCACATAGAAAGCGCTTTCCTAGTGCACAAGGGTGTGCCAGTCAGGAAATGTTGGAAAGAAACAGGATTACTGGGCCCAGTAGTCCATACTAGAAGCCATATAGGCAGGGGCTTACATAAAAGAGAGAGAGAGAGAGAGAGGGAGGGAGAAAGCAGGGGCACCCATAAAAGAGAGAGATGGGGAGAAAGTAGCAGAACATGTTATCACTTTATTGGAGTGTGCAGCATAGCAGTTGCTTGGAATACCTGGTCCTTTAATGGCACATGAAGCTTAGGGGAGCAGGGACAAGGTATTGCCTGATATCTCCCGGGTCATAGTGAGTCTCCTAGAAGTGATTCTGAGGGTTAGTCAGTAATGATGCTTTCAAAATATATAACCATTTCAGGGTACAGAGAGGGGCATAAGGTATGACTTGGGAGGCCAGCAAAGTGATAAGTCCCCACTTGATAGATGCTTGACAGCTTCTACCACAGGGTTAAAACCTTTTCTCTCTGCTGAGCAGATATTTTGTGGAACTATTCTATGCCCTTTTGTCAAATCAGTGGTGCACTTTCTCTGGAAACCTTTGCTGACTAGGAATATCATCAAACATATCTTTATAAGGGGATGCAGGAAAGCACTAAGTAAGCAGAAACACAATTCTACTGCAGCCTCTGTAGGCCTTCACAGGTCTCAAATTCTACCAGCTTGTGGGGTGGCACACCAAGCTGCCAACCTCAAAATACCACACTATAAACACTATACACTTCCATGACTTTCTGTGTGTTGATCTCACTCTCTATTTGTTACTTTTGAGCTCTTGTTGTCCTTAGAGTCTTATGCTTCCTTGAAACTCTCAGCTTTATATGAAATGCACTCAGGCTTTGAGGCACCTAAAAACCCTTAATCATGGTAATTTTTTGCCTTTTTTGCCTAACCTAAGAATGAATTTCCTGGATGGGGGCTGAAACCATATTTAGCCTGGGGTCCTTGCACTCCTCAGCTTTCTCTCATCATTAAATGCCTGTATTTCAAAAGCAGATCCACAGCTACTTGCTCAGAGATGGCCTGAAGATTCTCTGTCTTCTTCTTGGACACAAACTCCCTAAGGAAAGACCAAACATCCCTGTGAAAAGCTGAGTCACCTATTCTCTGGCATTCCAGTTGAACATTACAACCTTACATCTAGAATGCCTATATGCCATGCTGTTTTCCCTGTCAAATTCTCAGCCTGGAGATACAGCACACATTATAGGACTTGCTGGATTTCACATCAGTTATGCGGTGCCTTTCTTCTTGCCTTATCAGGATGACCTAAATCATACCTGTTAAAACCAAGTTCCTTCTGAAGTTGGGCTTTGCCTCTAACAGGTGTGATTTATTTTTTTTTCTTTATTTTTTCCACATCAAACAACATTCAATATTTCAGAATGACGTAGTAATTTGCTCTGGCACTTGAAAACTTTCTCAGGTACATCCAATTTTATTGATCATCATTGAGAGGTTTCTATGCCTTGTTTGGATTCCACCTGTGGTGGAACATGATTTGGACATGTTTGGACATGATTAGGAAAGGCACACACTTGTCTATATAAAGTCCAACAGCTGACAATGTTTATCAGAGCAAAAACCAATTCATGAAGCGGAAGGAATTGTCTTCAGAGCTTAAAGGCAGGATTGTGTCGAGGCACAGATCTGATGAAGACTACAAAAACTTCCTGCAAACTGAATGTTTCAAATATCACAGTGGCCTCCATAATTCTTAAATGGAGTAAGTCTTGGAACAGCCACAACTCTTTCCAGGACTGGCCACATGGCCACACTGAGCAAACATTGGGAGGGACTCTCATAAGACAGATGATCAAGAACCCGATGGTCACTCTGGCTGTGCTTTGAACAAACTACATAAAGATTTGAGAAACATCTAGAAGAACAACCATCACTGCAACACTCCTTTGTTCTGGACTTTATGATAGAGTTGCCGGACAGAAGTGTCTCCTCAGTGAAAGACATATGGAAGTTTGCTTGGAATTTGCAAAAAGGCACCTAAATGATTTCCAGACTTGGGAAACAAGATAATGTGGTCTGATGAAACCAAAATTAATGTTGGAGCAAAGTACAGTCATATTTAGGGATGCCAATCATCTTTTAAAATCTGGAACCATCCTGTAACTGAAAAGTAAAAGACATGTTCGTACTGAAGTGATATGGAACAGGATTTATTCAATATTTATGTACACATTAAACAACTTATGTGAAAATCCCCCGGGGCCACCTCATCAACACTCACGCATTGTCTTTCAATAAAGCTATATGTACTATAGCATCACATTTGTCCTTTATTTTTCATCATTAAAGGTGGCCACCCTCATAGATATCTTAAATAAACATCTGCTCCGCAGGATTCTGGACCTCAGATTGGGTTGCACGCTCACCAATTATACTGCACTTTTCTCTTTAAGAAGGGGCAGTAATAGACAACCAATAAATACACAGATATTTAGGCATTACTAGAAATAGATGGAAGCCATGGAGAAGTTCTTAACTGGATGCCAATTTTTTTTTCAGTCAGATGCCATTACTGGCTAATCTAAGGATTGGGTTGGAGTCACCATTCAGTTTATGTTCATTTTCTGAGAGAGAGCTCCCAGAAAAATCCCCCACAAATATATAAAGAACATGCCAAGTCCACAATGGAATCAGTCTCTACTGGGGCTTGAACCGGGGACTGACTTTTATGAGGCTTAAACATTACCCTCTGTGCCACTGTGTCTTAAACCACTAATTACTATTATAAAAATCATAAAACAAAATTGTAATTTCAATGTTTTACATATAATGACTTTGGAAATTCCTCAATTCTCAAAGTCATCTAGTTGAAGCAAGACATTAATAATAATGCAATCTAAAACCTAATGTACCTGTAAGCTTGTTTGTACTTTATTAAAAATTCACCTTCATTCTAAATATACTACAAAGGACAGTACAAAACCAAACTGCAACTTGATGATAAACTGTACATGTCTGCTGA
The DNA here is from genome assembly GCF_900747795.2 of Erpetoichthys calabaricus. Classification (NCBI taxonomy): domain Eukaryota; kingdom Metazoa; phylum Chordata; class Cladistia; order Polypteriformes; family Polypteridae; genus Erpetoichthys; species Erpetoichthys calabaricus. The sequence continues at coordinate 295,305,802 of NC_041394.2, forward strand.
AGCTGCAAACTAATGCTTTGTGTGACACATCTTGGGGGTCTCTTTCTTAACTCCCGCTGATTTTGCTCATTGAGTCCCTCAGAGCTCTTGCCAGCTTGTTCTGTGCCTGGTGACAGCTGAAACAAGCAAATGTGTTGCACTGGCCTCTTGCCAACAGATCCATGAGCAAATCTCCAGTGTTAAGCAGTCAGACAGTATTTATTTTAATGCAACGTTATTGTATTTTGATTTTAGGAGGTGTTCATAATGTGAATTTGAACTAAGCTTGTGGTTTTGCATACACTTAGTGGAGGTACTTTAGATTGTTATTTGTAAAGATTTAATATTTAAGAAAAGGTATAGTAATATCACTAGGGGAAAATAGCAATAATGGGGCAACTATATTTTATGGAATTGCATGGGCATGTACTACTATTAATAAGAGGAACAATTATTACTGTAAAAATATGTCACGTAAGCAGAAGAGTAAGAAGTTCTAGTAAGTAAAACATCCTTTAATAGTTTGTAAAGTGCTATTTATACAAAGTCAGTCTAAGGAAATGAATATTGTATATTTTTTGTGTGGCTGTTAAAATGATGCAACTGCCTAGGCTTACCAGTAGTAGTATAAACAAAGAACATCTTGAACAGAGCAGAATAAGTAGACACCTATTCTGGTCTTGAAAGTCTTTTTGGTCTTCAAAATGTATTTCTGTTGGAACAGAAGAGCACCACCTAATGTTTTTCAAATGTGAAATAATACCTTAAAGACTGAACACACACCTGCTTATATAAAACTTTCAAACCAAAATTCAAAGGGAGGGAAGATTATAGGAAGACATCATAACTAAGAAAGGTGTCCTGTCCTGTTCCAGGCTGTCTTGTTTGGTGGCTGCACCTCTTTTCTATCAACAAATGTACCAATACTCTATTTATTTTTTCACTTTATACATATTTTTTCAATGAATTGCTAAAAATCAGAAATATTTAACATTTTAAATCCAATCTAAATGAATCATTAAAGAATATTTAAACATTTTTAAAATGAAAAAAGTAGAAGGCTCTTTTTATGGTTTTGCATATACTGGGCCTTATTTTTTCTCTTTTATTCATTAATTTTCCATATCACATAAGTTTGATTATGTTTATGGAATAAAACAGCCTACAAGCAAAGGTTGCAAAGTTTGGACATTCCATGAATGGCTGTCCAGAACATTGAGCAGAGTAGTTAAACACTGTCAAACAAGAGTGTGTATGGATACACACAAAGCCATAGCTACAATTCACAGCAGGGCAGTCAATCTGCAGACATTTAAAGGACAATGACATTTATCAAGGAAAATCTCGATAAAAACTGAAGCTAACTTGGAAAATCAGAATCAAATCAAACTAGATCATTCAAAAGAAAGGTCATCATCAGTCATTTTCTAATTAACCTATTCCTTAACAGGGTTATGGGGGTGGGGTCATGGGGTGGGGTGGGGGGGGGGGGGGGGGTGCTGGAGCCTGTCCCAGCTAGCATAGAGCACAAGGCATGAAACACACACACCATCACACACCAACCATACACTAGGACCAATTTAGCCTTGCCAATTCACCTAACCTGCATGTCTTTGGACTGTTGGAGGGACATGAACCCGAGAAAAGAAATGGAAACATCAATCAATATAAAAATATCTACAAGGAAGTTAGTCCAAATAATACAAAAATAATCAGCAAGCAAATAAATCAAAATTAATCTGAAAATACAAATATGCAAAAAGGCTTGAAACTCCAAAAAGGCACAATGGCTTACTTAAAGACCAAAATTTGACTCAATAGGCAAAACTCAAACAGACGAAAATCCAAAAAGCAAAACTGAACTGAAAATACAGGAGTAAGAGGAATCCAACAACGCAGAGAAATACTCACTGCGTCAGCGGTTAACCTGGGGCTTGTGCTGCCTTTTAATAGGGGCACTGAGGGTGGGTGCAGTGCCGGCTGGCTCCACTTACTAAGCTTAACATTAACAGAGGAAATAAAACTAAGCCAACATAATTAAAAGGCAAGAATGCATAATACATAATTAACAAAGAAAAATGTTCAATGAAGAATAATTAAACATTAAAGGAAATAAATTAACAAAAGGAATCATTAACAGAAATGATTAAACAATTTACAAAAATTAAAGTAAACAGTTTTCTTCTTCTTTCGGCTCCCCCGTTAGGAGTTGCCACAGCAGATAATCTTTTTCCACATCTTCCTGTCCTCTGCTGGTTTGTCATGTGGTGGGTGTGGCAATGCGCTGTATCAGCGCATGCTCCTAACCTTTCTCTCTCTGTCCTCTGCATCTTGCTCTGTCACACCCACACTACGCTTTCCCCTGCCACCACTTTGCAGTCTCCAATCTCCTTCAGACTGGTCCTCTTGCACAGGGTATAATCCACCTGTAATCTTGTACATGACCCTGTGTGACATGCCTTATCCCTCTTCTTCTCCTTCTTCGGCCAACAGTAGCCCAATTTCCATCAGCACCCTGTTGGATAACAGTACTGGTGATGGCCGTTGCTAACCCTGGCCTCGACCAATCCAGTATGGAAATATGTTTTGTTGTTCACATATGATCAGGCAAAAGTTTATACTTGATGCCTTTCCTGATGTAACCATCCCCATTTATTGGGCTTTGGACTGGCACGAAGAAACACTGTGCATTCCCTACAAAGAACAAAACTCAAGACATGGATAGAGCTAAAGTGTGGTAAGAAGGCAAATCTCTAGCTGAATAAATAACTTGCAAACAGATGAAATAACTTGCAGACAAACAGAAATAAATGACAAATGTAATTTCCTGATGATTAATAAATTAAAGTTAAGTGAAACTGACTGCCTCAATGCCCTTGGTTTCTCACCGAGAGTTTGTTCTTAACCTTTGTTCAGTTGTTTGTAATCTTATAGTGGCTAATCGGATTTAGAAAATAAATGAGTGGATAGAGGAATTAATGAGATATAATATGAAGTCCAGGTATAGCAAGATGAAGGTTTGAGCTTAATGTGGAAAGGTAAAAAAAAAATAAAAATACAATTTTGGAAGAGTAGTAAGCATGTAGGTGTTCCAAATCCCTGGGTTCAGTTACAAGATCAGACACACTCTGTAACAAAGATCTCCTCCAACAACCCTATGACATGTGACTTAGATTAATTAACATCTGTAAAGTGGACCAATATGAATTACTTTGGATGTGTGCATATGAATGCTCTATGATAGACTGTAATCCCATGTAGTTTTGGCTTGTGCTTGGTCTGGAGTGCTTCTAGCCCTGTGCCACCACCCTTCGGACAATAATCCCTAAGGATGGTGGAAGAAAGAACAACACTAAGGTCCTGTCCCTGATGACGTCTGCATTGGCTGACTATTTGTATTTTCTAATTTTGGTTTCTTAAATATTTGATAGACCACACAGCATTGTCTGGCAGGCTTCTGGTTGTGGAACCCCAGAGGTATTTCTCCTCGCAGTTTATTTCCTCTCCCATTGATCATTTGACTCTTAGTATAATTAGTATGATTAATATGCTTTTTCTTTGTTTCCACTTAATACCATTTGCAAAGCACCTTTAATTATACTTTATATTGGATGACGCTAAATAAATAAATGTTGTTGGCGTTGTTGAATGGCATAACTGCATATTCTTCCTGTGTGTTGGTGAGTTTTCCTATGTATATTCCATTTTTCCTTATTCATTCCCAAATGTTGGGCAGTTTAGGTTAATTGAGTCTTCTAAACTGACCCAGTGTGAGTGTGGGTATGTGCATACATGTGCCCAGCAATAGACTAGCACACTGTCCAGAGCTGTTTCCTTCCTTGCACGCTGTAGTACCAGGGCTGTCTCCACCTCCCATCAAACTTCAAATGGTGTCAAGGAGGTCTGAGGATATTATGTTGTGCTATAAAATAACAATGAAGTCTGTGCAATGCACATTCATTTTTTTATTTCATTCGCTGTCAGTCTTTTTTGAATGTTTTCAGAAACTGCAAGAAAACTAAAATATACTTTTTTTTGTTAAACTACTTCATTGCATATGGTGTGCGTTCATTGAAAGGGGATACAGCACAGAAAACAGCAAAATGGTTTTAACATGGACAGTTAATTCACCCAACTACAAAATTCCCTGAAGCACTGACAATAATCTAAAGAATTCAACCATTTCTTTGTCATTAATCTCTGATTGGCTCCTTTTTCTGGCAAAAGAAAGAGTAAAAGATGCAAGTTCTTGTGTAATAGTGAGAAGCGCCTTTGTTGTATTTCCTAAAATGTCACTCTGCTCTTAGCTTTTAGTCACACCCCATAAGCCTATTACTCTGTAAAGTGATAAGATAGTTGCTTGTTCAATTTGGGCAGAACATATCTTTCAGTGCCCGCTTTTGCACTTTACATTTTGACTTTGTGAAATCATGGGGGACTCTGACACTCTCTGGCAGTCCATCATCATGAGTACACTTCTTCTCTCTAATGCAATTCTTCAACCTCAGAGATGGCTTTCCCACATTTGCTGGAGAGTTTCCCAGAAAAAAAAAACATCCCTTCTTGTGTGAGCATGAATGCCACTATAGATACAGAAGGCTGCCAATAAGGCTGGCTGTGCAGATGACAGTTTGCTGCTTCACAGGCAAGCCGTCTTGAGTTTTTAATCTGAGACAAACACCTACTTGACATTCTTTTTCTTCTCAGCCAGTCCTATCTTTAGTACAATTTCCTCTTTGATAACAGTAGGGATATTTACAGTTTTTGCTAGCTTGCCTCACCCTTCCTTGGATAAAGCCCAAACAGAATAATCCAGTTCCTTAACTGATTCCAGATTGGAATTAACAAAAATGACAGTGGCCATAGCTCAAGATGGTAAAGCCTCTGCTGTGTAGAATGTCTTCACTTTGTTAGAATTCATCACAGGTAGCTCCTATAATAACACTGCAGGAAACAAAGGAAACTCAGGTAGTGAAGTAAAGCCTCTGGATTAAATTAATGTGGCACACCAGTGATGGTGCTTTCCTTATTGAGGAATACTAAAACTCAATAAAAACCATCTGCAGGTGCCAGTGATGTAAAGCAGAGGCTTCGTCCTCTGGCATTCTGCTTGTTTAGGCAGTCTGTCATGTTCTGTCTGAGTCCATTCCCTGCAGATTGCCTAGACTGTGCAAGTATAATTTATGAAGCTGTACTGACAAGACAGCAAGAACACAATTGCATAATATGTGACAAAGTCTATTTACTAGCATTCTACAAATCCAACCTTATTGTCAAGACCAGCAGTGGTTTATGGAAACTGCAAAAGCATTCCTTATTACCTATAGTAAGAGGAACTTAGCATTTTTTTATATTAACTGTGAGTAGCATTTTTAAATTTTGATGGTCATAATTAATTATTAGGTCAGCTACATAATATATAATGATTCAAGTAAACACTTTCATAAAGTGCATTAACAAAATAACCGAATCAAATTGATGCACCTGAAAATCTTGCCTATGTGATCCCCTACTGATGATCTTTGTAGATATTGTCTATAATAAAGTTAAAAAACATCTTCAAATATTTTGTTCTAGCTTAGACAAAAAACAACCCGAAGACTCCCTAGAAGTTTTACTATTTTGGTGAACTTACACAGGCGTCAGCTAAGTGGGCTGGGATGGGGCGTATCCTGTCCGAGACGTATGTGTAGTCGAGTGCAGCTGCGGCACAATTGAGTGGGACAGGCTGGAACTTGTCTCAGGCAAACGTATGGTAGCTCATTGTGTAAATGAACAATGTACATGTACCACAAAGCTGAGTTTGTCTGCTTGGTTTGAATGAGAAGTGAGATACATGCAAACATCAAAATATTTTTTAAAAGTGCATGCATGTGCCATCTCACCAAGTTTAAGTCACACTTGTAAAAGTTTCTACAACTTCCATAGAATTTACACCAACTCCCATGGCTGTGGTTGAGCGTGAGAAGAGCAGACTGCTCCATACACACACACACACACACACACACATATACACACAATATCTTTTTTAGTGAGAACTGAGGTGCACGTAAGTGCTGAAAAAATTTACAAGTGCATACTGTATATGTGCCATCTAGTGGTTGTGGTTGAGCGTGAGCAGAACAGACTGCTCCATACACGCACACGCACACACACACACACACACATACGCAGGTCTTTTGTTTATATATGTCTAATGGAAAATCTCTAATACCCATCACCACAAAGCATGCTGGTGTACCATGGCTTAGTGGAAGCCATTTTTATAGAAAGTGAGTTAGCTCAGAAGCTTTTGCAGCCTGCCCATTTAGGTCTGCGGATCTATTACCATTCTTTTATAATTTCTAAACACATTGCACCACTGTGCAAATGAAGGTTAGTTGAAGGTTCCCTAAGACACTTGGCTTCTGATCTCACATTGGGTACCATCTATACAGTGTATATAGAATTTAATCTTAGAGGAAAACAAATCAATGTATATGAATTGTTTGTTTATTCATTAATAAAACTTACTTACCTTTTAATTTCAGATAATGCCTGACATATAAGTGTGCGGAGTGTGTTAGTTTCATTCCAAAGAAGCATGTTTCACTTTATGAAATATAGAACCTGCTGGATATCTGTTAGATGGTGGCTGTTGGGATCCCATGGGACTTGTAAGGTCAGAGGATGACAATCTCCAAGGTTTGGCATTGATTGCTAAGACTAGTGTGAATGTACTGTGAACAAATAAACAGACTTTCAATTTTTTATGTGTGGATACTGCAAACAAATTAAAAAAATATTAATTATATCTAAATACATTTTTGAGGATATTGTAATAGACATTTGCCAAATATTATTCCAGCATTTCTTAGCATTTCATATACAGTATATTTGTGAATTTTTGAATAGTTGGTCTGACCTAAGCATTTGAAAGAAAATTTTAATTATTTTTGATTTTCTTTCTGTTGAGACATGCAGTTATGACATCATCAGTTGTTGCCATTTGGAAACTGGTTGCTATCATGCCACAAGTCATGAGATGGTATGATCTACTTGCATGTGTTCCTTTGAGTCCATCAGGGGCATTTTCACATGTCACTGTAGGCAATCTTATATATGGGCAAGCTGAATGGTCAGTAAATGTCCACAGTTCATAAAAATATATTGAAAGATTCAACAGTGAAAGAAAATCAGTTTCTTGCACTGCTGACTCCTGTATAGTTATCTGCATGACCTGCAACAAGAACTCCAATGTTTAAGCAATACCAATCATTTTACACTATTGATTTAAAATAAACTGACCATCTTTAGGCGAGTTACTTGTTTTGTCTTATACATATAGTAGGCTTACATCTTTTGTTTATCTTTTTTATTTGAAACTGTTGTATATTTATTGATATTTTTATATCCATGTCGTTGTAACTTCTACGTTATTGTTACAGTATTTCTGATGTTTTTCCATCAGTAATAGAGAGTTACAATAGTATGGTGAGGTTAGCATCACACATTCTGAATCCTGGGTTTAAATATCATGCCCTGGTCAAACTCAAGAGTTTATAAATTCTCCCTATGTGTGGGGGTATTTCTTTGGGTACTCTAGTCTTCCTCCCATATCTCCAAAGACATGCAAATTAGGTGAATTAGCAGTTCAAAACAGACCACCTTTGAGTGTAAGTGAACTTTGATGGACTGTTTTTGGCTGTTTTTTTCTCTCTACCTATTCCCACAAGGATACACTACAGACCTCAGGTACACCAAATTAGATTAAACAGGATTAAGAATGTTATGCTATATACAAGCAGCATTAAAAATGGTGTTGTTGTAATGTAAGGTATGACAACAGTGAATTAAATTTAGCTGACAAACACCAAAATTGTCACTCATAGGAATTTATAATAATGCAATTAACACAATAATGAATTTTTGTTCATTTATTTGTACAATAAATTCTGTTGATAAACATATTATGTGACAGAACAATAAAAAACACAGGAATCCATCTGTTCTTTGTTAAACCTATTTTTTATCCTTCATAAGGGTATGCCGTATAAAGGTAATTGAAAGCAAAATTGAAAGTAAAATAGTTTTATGATTTATTTAATTCAATTCAATGTATTTCCATTATACATTACAGTGCAATGAAAAGAATTTGTTACTAGTCTTACTGGCATAGAACAACTCAATTCATAGTAAGACCTCATAACAGACACAAATTAGTAAACATGGTAATAGCAATAAAACCAAAATGAATAAATATGTTAAACTTTCAAATTAAATTAATAGATGAATATCAAATATAAATATATAACTTGTATCAAATTGAACAAATAGCAATAAGAAAACTGATTTGCTAGTGCAAACTGATTGGTAGTGTTGGTGATTACATAATTAATATAAAGAGATGTCATCAAATAAAATGAGCTCAAATCCTCTATTCTTTTTCTAACACTGTATTTCCAATTTACAGCTGCATGAAGCATGTGAGATTTCTGGACTGACTCATACTGGGCCACTTTAGAGTTGATTTGACCTAACCTTTGGGATGTGGTAGGAATCTGAAGTATGAAAATCACATAAATGCAAAGGAAGCATTGACCTCGTAGGGATTCAGATCCTGTCCTCTGCACACCAGTTCTCATTGGATAATACAATTAAAAAAATTATGTTTTTATCATCTGTAACTTAGAATTGTTTTAATTAGTAATACAATGTGGCAATGCTTTTAGGTTTCAAACTCAGAAAAGCATTGTCCATTTTAAATAAATGCATTTAACCAGAAAGACTGAAAAGAATTAAAGCAATCACATAAAACGATTGTTGTTTTATTACTCCACAAATTTTGTATTATTCCAACAAAAGACATGGGCCTTTTGGAACAAATTTAGATTTTTTCATATTAGCCAAACTTGGATTGCCAAATGAAATGATTGACTGAAATTGCTGGCATAACAAATTTGACATCTAAATGAATCTTATGTGATCATTTAAAAATGATTTGCTTCATTTTATGTATGCTTTATACATTTTATATTTCAGTCTGAATATCATGCAATTAATTTGTACATTAAATGAAAGGAACACTCATAAACTCAACGTGTATATCATATTATCCTGTTAAGTTAATGACCATGTACAATTAATGCCTAAACCATAGCCTAATGCAAACTGGGGACCATTACGTAATAGGACATTTATATTGCTTATTTTATTACACACCTCAATAAAAACATATCATTTGAAATTAAATTTCTGACAAATCCAAGTTTCTGCTTCTGCTGGCTGTGGTTTGGCTGATATACAACAGATAATGAGGGTCTTATGGTTTGAACTTAGCACTTCCAATTAAGTTTTCACTGGAGTAATTTGTGTCTGATTTCAGCAGCTAAACTGATGCAATCTGGCCCTACCTGAGTAGTGTGGTAATGAGGACATTAACTGAGAATACCTAATTATCTGGCAGCTGCTTAAATCTTTTATAATGAACAAATATTGTCTGCATTGTGCAGGTTGGTTGCAATTCATTTGTGATACAGTATGTATGTGTATACAGTATACACATATATATATATATATATATATATATATATATATATATATATATATATATATACTGTATATATATTATGGGGTGCCAAACAAGCAATTACAATGATTTTCGGAATATATAAAGTCATTCCTGAATATATAAAGTCAAAACTTGAATATATAAAGTCAGCATCAGAATATATAAAGTAATTCTTGAATATACAAAGTCAGCATCGGAATATATAAAATATGGGGTTCCAAACAGGCAATTACAATGATTTTTGGAATATATAAAGTCATTCCTGAATATATAACATCAAAATTTGAATATATAAAGTCAGCATCGGAATATATAAAATTATTCTTGAATATATAAAGTCAGCATCTGAATATATAAAGTAATTAATTCTTAAATATAAAAAGTCAGCGTTGTACTATATAAAATCATTCCTGAATATATAAAGTCAGCGTCGGAATATATAAAGTCATTCCTGAATATATAAAGTCAAGACTTGAATAGATAAAGTCAGCATCGGAATATATAAAGTAATTCTTGAATATATTACATCAGCATCGGAATTTATAAAGTAATTCTTGAATATATAAAGTCAGCGTTGGAATATATAAAATCATTCCTGAAAATATAAAGTTAGTGTCAGAATATATAAAGTCATTCCTGAATATATAAAGTCAGCATCGGAATATATAAAGTCACTCCCGAATATATAAAGTCAAAGCCTGATAATATAAAGTCAGCGTCAGAATATATAAAGTCATTCCTGAATATATAAAGTCAAAACTTGAATATATAATGTCAGAGTCAGAATATATAAAGTCATTCCTGAATATATAAAGACAGAGTTAGAATATATAAAGTCATTACCGAATATATAAAGTCAGCGTTGGAATATATAAAGTCATTCCTGAATATATAAAGTCAGAGAATATATAAAGTCATTACTGAATATATAAAGTCAGTATCGGAATATATAACCTCATTCCTGAATATATAAATTTAAAGTCAGATTATATCGATATTGATTGAAACGACTCAGGCACATTTTTAGTAAACTCAATGAGTTCCTAATACAACATAATGAAATAAGTTAACAAAAACATCTTCAGAAAAATATTTTTAAAAAACCCACTGTTCAGTTAATTCATTCAAAATGATGTATGTGCCCAGCATTTTGAACACTTTATTTATTCTTTTTATATGGGCACATTTTTGGACGAACCTCACAAGACCAATCGACTGAGTGGCTTCTATCGAAGTTTACCTTTCACTAGTACGACTGAAATGACATGCACAGAAATTTAATATATTCAGGAATGATTTTATATATTCCAACACTGACTTTATATATTCAAAAATGACTTTATATATTCCGACACTGACTTTATATAATCAGGCTTTGACATTATATATAATTGGGAATGATTTTATATATTCCGACAGAGACTTTATATAATCAGGCTTTGACGTTATATATAATTGGGAATTATTTTATATATTCTGATGCTTGACTTTATATATTCAGGAATGACTTTATATAATCAGGCTTTGACTTTATATATTCGGGAGTGACTTTATATATTCCGACGCTGACTTTATATATTCAGGAATTACTTTATATATTCGTAAATGACTTTATATGTTCAGGTTTTGACTTTATATATTCAAGAATGACTTTATATATTCCAATGATAACTTCCAATGATAACTTTATATAATCAGGTTTTGGTGTTAGATGTTATATATTCAGAACACTGACTTTATATATTCCGAAAATCATTATATTTGCCTGTTTGGCACCCCATAATATATATATATATATATATATATATATATATATATATATATATATATATATATATATATATATATATAATATGATGGCATAATTACAATTTTTTAAATATAGTCTGAGGGTCTGTGGCAGCATCAAATGGTGAACTCTTGTCTTTGTTTTTCTCTTTATGAGCTTTTGACGGACAAAATGTGTCATTTTTAAGAGGGAAAATTAATGTAAAGAAAGGTGTATTGCATTTACTTTACATGGTCAGCTTTTTTGTAAGCAAGGAGGGTGAAGGGGCTTCTTGAGGTGGATTTCCCACATATTTAGAAAAATATTTGTAATTTATGTTAGAAGAGCCCTTTAATTATTGTGTTCTAACAATTTTTTTGTATTTTTGTAATTGTGCAATTATATACATCTTTCTATTCTTCATTATGTTTTAATTGTTACCATACAGTATTATACATTTGAGTGGTTGAGAAGGAGCATGACACTTTACAAGTGTCTTATATCTATACATATTAATAAAAGGCAAAGCCCTCACTGACTCACTGACTCACTGACTGACTGACTGACTGATTGACTGACTGACTGACTGACTCACTCATCACTAATTCTCGAACTTCCCGTGTAGGTGGAAGGCTGAAATTTGGCAGGCTCATTCCTTACAGCTTACTTACAAAAGTTAGGCAGGTTTCATTTCGAAATTCTACGCGTAATGGTCATAACTGGAACATATTTTTTGTCCATACACTGTAATGGAGGAGGCGGAGTCACGTATCGCGTCATCACGCCTCCTACGTAATCACGTGAACTAAAAATAAGGAAGAGATTTACAGCACGAGTCAAACGCGGGAACGAAGGTAAATGATGTTAATTTTTGACTGTCTTTTAATACTGTGTAAGCATACATATTAACACATGTGCAATTAAACGTGTGCATTTACGGGGTGATTTCTCAGGCTTAAAAGCTCGCCTTTTATCAAACGCGGGAACAAAGGTAACTGACGTTGTTCACTGTCTTTTAATACTGTGTAACCATACATATTAACACATGTGCAATTAAACGTGTGCATTTACGGGGTGATTTCTCAGGCTTAAAAGCTCGCCTTTTACTAAAAAGGTAAATGCAAAACTATTTTCATCAGTTTATTGAAACGCTCCTGTTAAGGACTGCAATAACATATTCGCGAGATAAAAGAACGAAGTAGGGGGAAATGAAGGAAGAGCCGCAAACAGCGAAGAGCAAAAAATTAATTAAACAATTGAGAAGGGAGCGAGTGAAGCATAGAAGCATGTTCATAAGGGAAACAAAGCACGGTGTAAAACGTAAGTTTAAATTAAGTTTATAGAAACGCTCCCGCTGCGGATTGCAATAACATATTCGTGAGATAAAAGTTTAATGAGAAGACGTCACACAGGGCCATGTAGGTTTGGATTTTTTTCCCCCTAAATAATAAAAACCACCATTTACAAACTGCATTTTGTGTTTACTTGTGTTATATTTGACTAATGGTTAAATGTGTTTGATGATCAGAAACATTTTGTGTGACAAACATGCAAAAGAATAAGAAATCAGGAAGGGGGCAAATAGTTTTTCACACCACTGTATATCCATCCATCCATCCATTTTCCAACCCGCTGAATCCGAACACAGGGTCACGGGGGTCTGCTGGAGCCAATCCCAACCAACACAGGGCACAAGGCAGGAAACAATCCTGGGCAGGGTGCCAACCCACCGCAGGACACACACAAACACACCCACACACCAAGCACACACTAGGGCCAATTTAGAATCGCCAATCCACCTAACCTGCATGTCTTTGGACTGTGGGAGGAAACCGGAGCGCCCGGAGGAAACCCACGTAGACACGGGGAGAACATGCAAACTCCACGCAGGGAGGACCTGGGAATCGAACCCAGGTCCCCAGATCTCCCAACTGCGAGGCAGCAGCGCTACCCACTGCGCCACCGTGCCACCCATATATATATATATATATTATATATATAATATACACACACACATAAACATTTATATACATATACATATATATACATATCTACATATACACATCTACATATATATATACACACATACATAAACACACACATAAGACTTATTGACTGAAACGGGCTTTCACGAAAAAAGTTAGGGCTTTGCTACAGGATACACCCTCCACAAGTTAACCAAGTAAAAATAAAATATATATTTCTGTTTTATTTAAACCTTTTAAGTTCGTATGCATAGCCCCATTTGGCTGTTTAATTTTTTTTTTCTTTCTTCAGTAATATTTAATCTCCTTAAAGAAAAAGAACATATCCATTTTACTTTTTTTGTATCTCTGTAGTAATATTTTAGTGTAAAAGAATAACCAGTATTTAAACCTTTTATGTTACTTTATACATTTATTTTACACAATGTTGAAAAATTAATAAGAAAGCTACATATTTTGGCAGCTGCTGCTTTCATTTTCAATGAAATGAAAAAAGCTCTCCAAGAGAAAACGTCAATGAAGAAGAAACAGTTTGCACTATCTAAAAATCAGAAACCCTCATTTATAAAAGTTTGCTGCAGATGACTTAACTGAAAATAAATGAATAGTTCCTATGTGTATAATACATATTTATCTATTTTACTTATGCCTTTATTCCACCAACTTACAACATCTGAGGTACAATTTGTTACATTACTTTTGTTTTTTGCAGCACAGGCAGGTGAAGTGACTTCCTCAGGGTCACACAGTGGTGTCAGTACCAGGATTTGAACTGACAAGCTCCGGGTTTGCTGAAATATTACTGAAGAAAGAAAAAAAACGAAAACGGGCAAATGGGGCTATGCATACAAATGTCCATCCATCCATTATCCAACCTGCCATATCCTAAATACAGGAGCCAATAAGTAGATATGTATATATACAGTATATATATATATATATATATATATATATATATATATATATATATATATATACTAGCAAAATACCCGCGCTTCGCAGCGGAGAAGTAGTGTGTTAAAGAGGTTATGTAAACATATATATACATAAACATACTGTATATACATAAATATATACATATACACATCCACATATATATACATATATCAACATATATATACACATACATATATATATATATATATATATATATATATATATATATACACACACATGCAGACACATATACATATACATATTTGTATATCTACATATATATACACATATATACATATATATACATATACATATTTGTATATCTACATATATATAAACATATATACATATATATACATATTTGTATATCTACATACATACACATATATCTATATATATATATATATATATATATATACACACACATATATATATACACACATATATATATACACATACATATATATATATATATATATATATATATATATATATATATATATATATATATATATATATATATATATATATATAGCTGATTACCCAGTGGATTTGCTCACTGAGTGCAAGAGAAAAAATAAAATGTATGTATAAAATAAGTTTAATTGCCAAATTTATTTTTCCACAAATAAAGAGCACTTACAATAACATAGAAATCAATATAAACAACATTAACATCATTATCATTTGAGAATATGAAGTAATATATAAGAATGGCATTGCATATAAATATAAATTATTAAACATTAAAATGTTCTTCTATAAAACACTACCGTGGCTATTCGTTTGTCTGTCCAGGATTTTAAATCAGCTGTAGCTCGCAAACCGTTTCACCTATTGACTTGAAATTTGGTACACAGATACTACGTCACGTCTACTATTCGGTTTCCCAC